>NC_060119.1:521213806-521516836 GCF_021461395.2 Schistocerca americana | reverse complement strand
GCATACCTAACCAACAATGTAATGTGCAAGGTCAACCAAGCTTTAATGTTTCGGCACCTACACGTATAGCGTCGGCTCCGCCAAATAGTAACGCACAGCAACAAGGAAATCAGTACGTACGGAAAACACACCATTTCAACTCATATCGAAATGCACCGTATAGAAATGACTATCGTGACAGATGTAAAAGTAATGAGCACAACTTTCAGCGTACGTTTAATAACAGTCGGTCTTACCAGCAACAAAATCATCCGCAACAACAGATTATCATGAATGAATCAGACAGTCGGTATCATCCCGAATCTAATGCGTCAGGACGAAATAACAGAACAGTACAAAAAGTCGAAATGCCACAGCATCCTCCAGCAAATAATAGCACGTCAGAAAGAATTTGACTAGATACAGTGCGGAATGAATCTTCCAGCAACGCAAGCAATACTTTTGACACACAGTATCTTGTTCACGAAAATGTTATTACTTTTGACGACATTGGAGACCCTCTTTTGCAGGAAAAACCAGTTATTCAAAAAACCATTTCACAACCTGTCATTGAAGTAAAGATTGGATCATCCAAATTTTCAGCAGTAATCGATTCTGGATCACCTATGTCAGTTATAAATGAGGAAACTTTCAACGAGTGTAACAAAGAGAATACCTATCCTACGTTACCATTAGGCAAAACTAAAGTAAAAGGAGCAGTATCTGGCAAAGGAGTAGATGTAAAATTACAGACACACTTATCGTTTTGTATTGCAGGTCATACGTTTCACTCAAAATTTCTGGATTGTTCCCTTATTGACAACAGACGTTATTTTAGGTACGAATTTTCTGGTACAACACGACGCAATTATTGACTTTCAAAATTCCTATTTAATGTTAAAGGATGAAAATGTACAACTGGCATTAGAATTTCAGCACTCTTTATCTGCAGAAGAACAAACAATTAATCGGACAGAGGTCATTTCTGCATCACGTAACATAGACTGTCATTCCACATTGTTCACAGATACGTACGTACACAACTATAATACTCCAGACGAAGGCGATTATGACGTTATACAGATGATTTCTGATAAAGTTAAACAGAACAGTGCAAATACAGACGACGAACGTACTCAACTACACAAAATTCTTTTACAACAAGCTCCAGTTTTTGACAACATCCCTGGTACTATGTCCGGATTTATGTATGAATTTCAAGTTAAACAGCACGACACGTTTAAAGCCAAACATTATCCTATTCCATACATTCACAGAGAACAAGTTAAGAAAGAATTGCAAGCTATGCTTGACCAAGGAATTATTGAACCGGCAGTTCGTCCGTACATAAACCCGCTCCATATTGTTAAGAAAAAGGTTGGTTCACTTCGCCTCGTACTTGATTCGCGTCACATCAATGACATTATTATTAATGAAACAGATCGCCCACAGACACTAGAAGAACTTCTACAGAAATTTCATGGTACTGCTATTTATTCCACATTAGATTTGAAATCGGGATTTTGGCAAATTCAGCTCCATCCAAACTGCAGAAAGTACACAGCTTTTCTTTGTTTTGGTGACTGTTATCAATTTTGTAAATTACCGTTCGGTTTAACTATTTCTTCAGCAGCATTTATTCGCGGTTTGAATACTATACTTCCGACAGAATTAAAAGACAGAATCCCAACGTATGTAGACGACATTCTTACTGCAGAAGCTAACTGGTCTGAACACAATTTGATTCTTGAAAAACTGTTACAAACCTTTCGTGCACAAGGACTCACAGTTAATCTTAGCAAATCGCACTTTGGTAAAACTTCCATAAAATTTCTTGGTCATGTAATTTCAGCAGAAGGCATTGGGCCTGACCCGAAAAAACATCAAGCTTTACGTGACATTACTGTTCCTACGACGAAGAAAGAACTACGCAGTTTTTTGGGTTGAATTAACTTTTTTCGTAAATTTATTCATTACTCTGCTTTAGACACCCCTAGATTATGTCAATTGACGGGTAAAAACACTATTTGGTCCTGGGATAGCCAAGCGCTGTCTGAATTTGTCACTCTGAAACAAGCTTTGTTGAACGCACCACTTTTATCACATCCAGATCTTACTAGAAATTTTTCCATTGCCACCGACAGTTCTAACACCGCTTTAGGCGTACACATTTTTCAAGAAATTGAAGAAGATGGTTCTACAGTAATTAAAAACATCGCCTTTGCGAGTCGCATTCTGTCACCTGCTGAACGCAATTATTCTGTTACAGAACTTGAAACATTATGTGTTGTATGGGCATTTACGAGATTTCGGCATTTTCTTTATGGAAGACATACGACCGTTTATACAGATCATAGAGCTATCCAGTTTTTACTTTCAGCAAAATTTACACATGACATTTTAAGCAGATGGAAACTTTATTTACAGGAATTTAATTTTACAATTGTTCACATTCCCGGTACCCAAAATATTGTAGCAGACGCACTATCCCGTTCTCTCAGCAACAATCAGCCAGACATCGCAGCCAACTTCTGCCAAGCAAATTTCAGCGTCATGTATATTCAACAAGTTGCATTTGAAAATTTCATTTCGTCGTCATTACGAGATGTAGCACAGGAGCAGAGCAACGACAACGTATGGAAAGAAATTAAACACCTTTGGCAAGATAGGAATAATGTTACCATTAGAAACCATTACACTGTACGCAATAACATTCTGTTTCGCCGCTCTCACCTTGACAGCAACAGTTGGTTACTATGTATTCCTGACGAGCTTGTTAACAAATTAATTTGGTGTACTCATTTAAGTTACGCACATTATTGAGCCAGAAAATGTTTCCTCATACTGAGACAGAACTGTTATTTTGCCAACATGGAGAAACGTATTCGACGAGTTTTAGCGTCATGTAAGATCTTCCAGAAAGCTAAGTCAGACACGACTTCACATATTCCTCCGTTACATCCCATTGTACCTGTTAAATTGAGACACATGGCCGCTGTAGACATTTTTGGTCCGATTCCCAGACCTAATAGAGGTTTTTGCTACATCTTTGTCGCTGTTGAACTCACTTCAAAATTTGTTACCTTCATTTCGTTACGCAAAGCTACTGCTAAATCTGTTTCGAAAGCATTTGTAAAACATTTTCTATTTTATGTAGGGCATGTATTGAAACTAATTTTCGACAATGGACCAAATCGATCTGCTATATGGACACGTATGTTACGAACAAGAAACATTACTCCGATCTATATATCCAAGTATCACGCTTCTTCGAACCCTTGTGAACGTCTAATGAAAGAAATTGGTAAACTATGTAGAATATACTGCCATAAAAAACATATTGATTGGGATACACACATGCTGTCATTCCAGGATGTAATTAACTCCATACCAAATGACTCTACTATGCTATCTCCGACTGTTATACTGAAAAATCTTGAACCACCTAACAAAATTAAAGAATTAGTATCCTTTCCTACATCTCGTCGACTACGACACCATGAAATAATTGACATTGCGCTGAACAACATCAAACGTGCCGCAGAGCTCCGGAGAAAGCAGCAAAAACAGGTTTGGACACGCCGTGACTTTCACATTGGACAGAAGATATTAGTACGCACTCATTATTTATCCAACAGAGGAAAGAGTAGATGCAGTAAATTTGAGCTTCTATATGCAGGTCCATACAGAATTCGCAGCATTCCTCACCCCAATGTAGTACACGTCGAAACTCTGAGAACCAGAAAAAGTAAAGGCAATCACCATGTCTCCAATATTAAACCCTTTATTCAATGAATATACTTTAAGATTTATCACACTGTAAAGCCATTTGCAGATATTTATATGAACACTTACTGATGATTATCATATTTTTTTCTTGGCAAGTGCCTGGCAAGGTAAGGTTAGCAGGTCGCTTTTCTTCTCATTACACATCAGACCGTGCACATTTTTCCAGATAAACTTACATATTTTGTGACCAATTATGCAATTCTATCTAGTGACATATTAATTTTATCAAATTCTTTCTCTATTAAAGTCTACAACTCTCGCCTCTATCAACTACACAACATACAAGCTGAACACAAAGAAAGTCATTTCTTGTCGTTATATATCAGACCGTGCACATTTTCCATTTTTCGTGTATGTATGATTGTTTTCCTCTTTTGTTTGTATGCACTACGAAATCTTTAAGATATAACAAACACCAGTTGACTTTGACATTTTGCCTTATGATATCTCAACATCGTGATTATTTTAATTTTTTTTTATTTATTTATTTATTTTTTTTTTTTTGCTACTGCATTATGATACTCTGTGTACATTTTTTGCACTTGAAAACCGTCTATGTTTTTGACATAATACGTTTTCTGTCATGCTATGCTGTATGCTTAATTATATCACTAGAAACCAGTTTTTATTTAATGGGTATACGATTTAAATGCAAGATATTAATCCTTTTTCATCATTTTCAGGAAGCAATAACGTGTAAAAGAAATAACTTAAACAAACCACAGTGGATTACTATGAAATGGGAATTTGACCTTCGGAATGAACGAAAGAAAATGGAATACCTTGTGATGAAGAGTAAATGGATCAGAATTAACAAGCATTAACAAGAATATACTATACACATCGTATGATAGCAGTCTTAACTAATTTTGTTCTTTCAGAATACGAGGCGATTGATGCAGGCTGTCAGACAGAACTACACATCTTAGTTTTAGTGATGAAATATGCTAGAAATAAGAAACTCTATACTATCAATAGCTTATGAGGTAAATGGTAATATGAATAATGAATAATGAAGTGTCTTTTTGCAGATGATAATGAATGATGATGAATAGTTATATGAAGAATATGCTAATATGAATAATGAGGTTTTTCTTTGCAGCTGATGATAGTAATGAAGTTATGGTAATATGAATAATGAAGTTTTCCGTTGCAGATGAGAATAATGATGAAGTTTATATATTTACTATCAGCTAAGAGATGCTATGTAGTTATTTAAGTATTTGTTGCAGTTCGTTTTGACAGTATGTCTTATGTTGCATGGTATAATGACTGAATGTTTTGGAAAGGACAGCTAGAGTACATACATATTGAGCACACGTTTCATTACCTGTTAATTCGAAGTTCACTACTTTTCAGCATAATATGCGTTTCTTCTTTCAGCTGAATAATCCATTTTGTATTTTTTCCAGGAGAAGCTATTCATGAAATTAATGTGCTATCAGCAGTTAGCTATTAAACCTGTTCTAGTACTTGCATTTTATTTTTTACCCATTTGTGTGTGTCATTCATGAATGTGATCACATATACTCTACTTCAGGCGCGGCTCGTGGTTTCTATACTGGGGAAGGCTGCGGCATTTATCAATCGGAGCCAATATAGACCTCTGGTTACGTTACAAATTAGTCTGACATAAACAACTAAGAATTCAGGGGAAGGGGGGTGGGTAGATCACTCTCTACCCATAATTTTACGTACTGTGTCTTCTATAATCAGGTATTTATTAAATATCATTAGAGGCTAACTTCGAGTTAAAATCTTTGGTTAGTGTTTTTATACGTCATCATTACATTTTCTGACACTTTGCAGCAAATCATATGAAAAGACGCGTTTCGGAGAGATCTTTAATGCGATGAATGTTAACTTTGCGGCTGCTTAATATTTTTGGTGTTTTCAGTTCTAAATTTAAGGCGTTTAATGTAGTTTACCTCCAAAGCTCGAAGTTAAATGTTTTTCGCTGGAATTATGTTTTTTCACCTTTGCGTGAAAATTCTTTAAGTCAGTGATACCAGTTTCAGTCCAGGCACTGTCAGTACTATTTGTACGAAGACAGGTGAAACAGAAAAATGCATTTTTCACTTCACAACCACACAACCACTCGGCTGCATCGTACATTGCTCTTTTAAAACTGCGGTTGTATCCTTGCCTAGATTTGCACTGTTTCTGTTCTTGATTGATCGTTAGATCGGGTCTGGGTGCACAAAGTTCTTTCACTTGCATCCTATGGCCGTGTTCCAAGTTTTTACCTATTGAATTGCACACTGAATTCATATTGCGCTGGTTTCACAAGCAAGTAAAACTCACTAAAATCTTGCAAAATACACTCCGAAAAAGAAACTTGCTAATATCACACGATATCAACAAAAGCAGTCAGCATCAGCAAGCAAGGAAAGTAAAGTCACGGGACAGATTTCGCGCGCTTTGTCCTCTAATCACTTATGAAACTCTCGCTAGATGGCAGTACTGTTGTTACGGTTAGAGAGCCTGTAGTTACGGTAGTCTAGTGCACTCTGGCGGGATATTTGCAAACTTATTCTAAATGTGGATAAAATAGCCAATGGTAGAAACAAAACAACAATGTAAAACATTATCAAAACAATAATACTAAACGTCGATTAATGACGCATCGAAGCGTAGTAGAGATGTGCAGAGACAGAGATTGGATAGCGAAGTTTCGGCCACTCTGCATTCCTTTATTACATAGATAGTGGAACGTGAAAAACGTGTGGTGGTTGGTATGACACCCTTAGGCTGCAAGCTCTGAGCCTTCGGGTCGCCCATAAAGAGCGGTACTATGTAGAAGCCACGCCCCCAAACCGCTACTACATGCAGCTTACGGACGTTCCAAGGCGCAGCCTAAACACTACTAACCGTTCCGAAAACATCTATCGATACAAACAGTCCCAAAAACGTTGACCGTCGTTATTTTAATCGGAGTGGGAAATGTGCGAAATTCTTCCTGATAATTTAAATTTTGTAATATGTTCTTGCGAAATTTACTTTAACATATATTTTGGGGCGGCTCCGCTTCAGAGCCTTTAATTACGAGCCGCGCCTGCTCTACTTGTTTCATAGCCTTGCTACAGCTGACTCATGACGAATGACGTAATTAATCCTTCTTTCCAGCAATAAGTCAAAAGCAAATATTTTTCATCCCCCCAGCAATTAATTATCGATCCCAACGCAATGTGTTGCTAGCACAAAAAAAATGTATTACCAGTCCCAATTAATGCTACTAGTTTAAGAGACATTTATAGTACTAAATATAATGTAGATTTGTCAGATGTATTGAATCCATTATATTTATGTATTATTGGAACACAGACCTGGAGTAATAATTTCAATGTGTGTCACATTTTAAACATGTCCTATGTCACTTGAATGATGAGTTCTGAGTAATACTGAATGATGTTTTGTAATAAAGCATAAATGCTATGCCAATAATTTCTGTAAATAATATTTTTGTTATACTCTATAAATGCTATGCCAATAATTAACTCTTATTTTGAATAATGACTCCTGAATAATACTGAATAATGTTTGATAAAACTGTATGAATACTTTGTAACTGGCCAATGAATGCCACTGTTTCTTATATTTTAAATTTGTCTTATGTCACTTACATGCTATTATATATGAATACCAGTAGGTTGATGCTACACTCATTAACTCTTGTTTTGAATGATGACTTCTGAACAATGCATAAAAATGGTTTGTAACTGGGCAATGAGTGCCAATGATTACTATAACTAGATGAATTATGTAAATGGTATGCCATTAATTAACTCTTGCTTTGAATGATCGCTTCTGAATAATGCATAAAAATGGTTTGTAACTGGCCAATGAGTGCCAATGTTTAGTGTAATCAGATGACTTACGAATAATGTTCTGTAATACTCCATACATAGTACAGAAATGTTTAGTAACTAGGCAATAAGTGCCAACAATTACGCAGATCGGTTGATAGACTAGTGTAATTCTCAATGATGACTAGCACAAGACTTAATATCCTACACCTTCTGACCTAATTACCAGAAATTACTGCAATATCCGGTTGTCCTGTCTATCCTCATGATCATGGAGCTGTATATTTGGTTTTTGCACTAATTCTACGTTGGTGTATCTTACAAGAATGTGGTGTTGACACATCATGCTGTCCACCACCTTGAACGATAGAGATGTTATTATGGTCCCACTGTTTGGTGTACCTAATCTACTACCAAAATGATAACATTGAATATTAATACGACGTTTCAGTGTCTTGGCTACACTGATTCATACTCCAGGGAAGAGAACTTCAGATTGTCTCACTTGGTGTTGTGCTTCTGTTGAAAGATATGGACTTTTAGTGCGTGTGCACTTTATGTCATTCATTAATACGTTTTGTACTCATTGCGTATCCTAGTTCTTGTAAAATGGTAAAAAATATATACAGTGGGTGTGCACTTTATGTCATTTGTTAATGTGTTTTGTACTCATTGTGTATACATTTTGTCATTGCTTGATATGTTCTGTACTAAGTGCCTGTGCACTCTATTTCATTTCATGTTCTGCCCTTATATATATATATATATATATATATATATATATATATATATATATTGTATGTTTGTATATATGTATATACTCTGTGAGTGCAAACTTAGTTAATCAAGTAAATTTTAGAAAAATTTGTTGCTCATGGCAAGTCCAATTGACTCACCGTTGCTGCCAAATTTTTGCCCCCCAGTGGAGGGTTATGGAAGAGGTCCGAGCAGATGTAATTTCGATGTATTGCTCATGCGCTGCCTGCGATATGCAAGGTCTCTCACCAGAGAACAGTGTTGACTGCAGTAGGAACTGTGTAGCTGTAGCAGTAAGTTGTTGCTAGTCTGGAATCTGCTCTGGTCTGGTCTGGTGTATCGTGTTGGCTGGCCCGGTCACGGTGCAGCGATGCCGGAACCTGAGTATTATTGTATAAGGTAAAAAGCAGCCTCGCGCATATGTAGTAATGTTATCTCAAGTCGCATGTAAATGTTTTGAAACTCTCGTAATAACAATCTTCCTCATAAAAAATAACTTTTAACAACCATTCATTTCAATTTAAAGAATTTACTAATTTCTCCCATCCATGATCATCCCGATTATTGCAATAGAAAAACCAGTTGCTTCCTTTCATAAATGACAGATAGGTCGGCCGGCATTGCACAGAGCTGTGCCGGAAAAATTTATTGTAAGAGCAGATATATCCGGCGACTTCATTGAGGTAAGAATTTTTCCTTTTTTTATTCAGAATGATCTTTCAGGGCCATGACGCAGCACTGCTGTCGTCCAGAATTTACCAGGTTAAATTCACAGTGAATTATTGAAAAGTCATAAGTGAGCGACAACTTAATTGAGAGGTTAGTTACATTGTTTTATTACCAGGTTACTGAATTTTTTTTTTTATTGGGACGTTGCTCTGAAAGTGAACGACATAATTATAATTTTTACTGTTGATAGTTTTAGGAATTTTTCTGTTGTGAGGTTACGCTAAATGTGAATGAATCTTGAGCTTAGATTAAATCAGAAAGAATTTTGTGGGTAGATTAAATGTAAATGAATTTTGTGGGGAGGTTACACTGTGAAAGAATTTTGTTTTGAGGTTACACTAAATCAGAATCATTATCCATAATATTTATTATATTATTGTGGGGAGGTTACACTCTTTAAATGTAAAGAATGAATGTGCTGGTAAAACTGCTATGTTACTTATTTTCAAACTCCAGAATGAAACTGAACGTACTGAGGCTGTCGAAACTGACACACAATATTTTAGCACAACGCAATCCGACTTTTAATAATCCCTACAAAAGAATAAGCTTGTCTAACAATAATCTATAACCTTCATGAATCACTTACCTCACAAAAATCTCCGTTACTCGAACTACTGCAATACAGATAGCGCCAATACTGCCAGCTAGACAATAGATTCTAACTAGTGAAGGCACTAACTACTGACTGGAATATAGTCAGAAAATAAAAGATTTTGATAGAGAACAAACAATGTATTTACCTTAATAATGTTCCAAAGTCATTATATATGCGTGACATCCAGTTTAACGAATTTCTTTTTCTGGCGGACACACGTCCAGATCATTAACATCTCAAAATTCTGGCACCTCTCTCCACAGCCACCACTGCTGGCGGCTCACCTCCAAGAGCCCAACACTAAGGGCTGTTCACATCCAAGTGCGTATATTCCAACAACGAGTCCAACCAGCCACAGACTGCACACAGCGCAGTCAGTGATTTTCATACACAGCGCTACTTGGCGTTACCAACATAAAAACCTATACAGCCTACTTACAACTTGAGTGAGCCAATATTGAGCACTTCTCGAATGTTTGGGACACCAGCAGGTCGGATTAGGGAAGAAATGGGAGCAATTGAGAAGCATACTGCTAGATACGTTACCAATGTTCTGAAACTACTGTAGACCGCTGTAGGCTAAATAAGCGTAGACTCCGCTAGTTTTCCTAGTAGCTCTGGTTGGTTAAGATCGTAAGCGCATTACCTGCACGACACTACTGGGCGCTACCACATTTCAGTCACGTTAACTCATTTCGATCAGTGTCATACCAGATTCCCCTCAGAAATTGGAAGCTGGGAACTGCTGATTCAGGATATATAAAGGGCCGCATAATCTACAGAACATTTTTGTTCTACACAATTGTCTTCCTATTTGATACTTAAATGCAAACAGCATTTATAGCAGAATTTAAATTACTGTGTTTAATCGAAATTTTATTCGAAAATTGTTTATTTGTAACTTGAAAAAGAGGGATATAACAGTATAAATAAAAAAATAGAGATTTATAGTACAGCATCAGAAAACGCAATTTCATTAGTAGAACATAAATTTAGAAACTTCTCCGAGCTTGTATAAGACATGTTTCTGTTATGGCTAAACAGTTTTAGCGCTTATGAATTATAACAGGAAGTTCTTCTCTTTCATCATGACGATGAATATTCTGTAGAGCACAAAATAACAATAATAATCATACAGATTTTGTTTTTGTGTTTGAGCATGTAAACTGTACTTGCGTCAGAAGTTATTGGTTTGGTTACATAGAAGCGCAGATGTTACGCTAGTAGCTAATTTTTATTACTTATAATATGTAATTTATATTTTGAAAGAATTTAAAAATATACAATGTACTAACACTGAGTGAAGTACGGCTCTAATCACGTGTAAAACATGTAGAAAAAAGCAGATATTTATTTTTCTTTCCCTACCAATGCTACCAATTCTACGGGTAATCCTACCATTTACTACATCATTTATGTACTGTAACAAAATTAGCGAACCGTAGTTTTGGTAGAGCGCAGCTCTAGGTACAAGGAGTCTTACGCCTTGCTCCGTGCCGAATGTAGATGTACATGGCACGAATAGCAGATGTCTGTAACTTGTTGAATAGGTTCATCTGTACGGGCGATACTCTGATCCCATTTCATGGACAGGTAATGTATTAACATATGCGAAAATTAAGACGCCAAGTCGTAGATTGCTGCTGGTCCTGGCCGTCAGATCATTTGTGAGTTTAAGGAATATGAGTGGTTCCATCATACTTCACTCGGGCACTACTGACAATACCCTTCTCTTCGACGGCGAGTGTTCATCAGATGAACACTCGCCGTCGAAGACAACGAAGTGGGTTCTATCACTTAGGAAGTCTTCGAGCCACGGACATTTTTGGGAACATAATCCGTTTTTTCGGACACTATTAAATAATCTGCATTGGGACCCTGTGTCAAACATTCCCTATACATCCAGGAACAGGTAATCTGCCTGTTGCCCTTCATCCATTGTTCGCAGTATATCATAGGAGAAAACGGCAAACTGAGTTTCGCACGAGCTATGTTTTCTTAAGCTTTCTAAATCCTTGCTTGTCTGTGGGCAGAAGTATTTCTCAGTCAAATTTCTTTCATTCCAATTCAGAAAATGTTCAATATTTCTGGAGGAAACTGTGGTGTCCTGCCCACTCGTCTCTTATAGGATGCCTAGAAGATGCTGCTTTCTCGGATATGGTAGCTATACAACAATTCAAGCAAATCACATTAATGGTTTTTATTGCAATAAAGTAGATTGACAATTCTTAACTTTAGGTCGCAAGCAATTAGCGAGATGGAAATAAAAAATATCCGCCGCTGTATACAATGTCCATACACGTAATTCACACAAGTTCATATGGATCACTAATCAGGGCTCATATAGTGCCTCTCTTACAGTGCCTGGTTTCTAGTCCGGGTCTACTAGTGTCCCTCTTCTAGCGTTCGGATCTACGGGTCTACTAGTGCCGATCAATTACTGTCCGCCTAGGCTGGCAGGAGCGGCACCTATATTCCCTTCAGGTAGAGGTCTCTCCTGTCGTGGTGTGGTCCTAGTCAGCGTACCACTGGCTAACGTCGTCTCACAGCCTACTCTGCGGTTACGTTCTTGATCTTCGCGCCGCTGCTTGTCGTCACGCCGGAACACAAACCTATGTTCAGGATATCTATTAGTAATATTGCTGGTCCGTTCTTTTTCCCTTCTTATATACAGGAGTCATCTGCGCTTTTTTTCCAGTCGCTTGGGACTGCGCTAGACGAGAGATTCGGGATAAATGCAAGGAAAGTAAGGGTTCAGTGCAGTAGAGTACTCTCTGTGAAACCGAACTGTGATTCCATGTTGAGCGGTGACTTATTTCGGTTCATGAGTTTTCGACTTGTTCAGCCGCTTGTCATTGCCAGGGACGTCAATTACCATGTCCTCCATACGGAAGTTTGTGCGCCAGCCTAACGACGGTATGTCTGTGCGATTCTGTCGTATGAACTATTTCTTAAGTGCGGAATCATATGATTCAGCATTCTCTTTCTGTCTTTTCAGAGCATTACCTCTATCACTGCCTCACCTGTCCTACACCGATATCCACTAATCTCCTTATACGAGAGTGGTGACTGTTACAAGTGGTGTAACGAAGTGGGCCTCTCGACACCTGTCACCATTCCATCCGGTGATTATTCGAAGCCAACATCTTCACAACTGTTCGTTAAATCGACATCGCTGCAATCAGCTTCGCTCATATTGCAGCCTGTGCTTCAGAATGAGGGGTGCTGAGAGAAACATTCATGTGTAATTTGTTGGCCGTGGTAGATCGCAGAGATTCTGATTCCAATCTGAACAGTGCTGTGAACCTCCTAATCTATTCGAGTTCAGAGGAAACTGTAATGAAACGTACTTGAACCCCGTCAGGTGTGCATTTTGCAAACATCATTTGTCGTGCACAAAGACAATCCCAGCCAGATGTTTTCCTTGCCACGTTGATGTCATTTGGCATGGGACTGTAACGAACGATACGCCGGAAGAACTGGAGTATCTCCTTTCGTACTGTGTATTTAATAATTTGAACTTGGTGATCGCTTGATTTGTACTGTATATTTATTTGGTTAGGCAGTAGTAGAGTACCCACAATGCCGATGGAAACATGTTCCGCTAATACGAATGATTGTTTGTCACTATGATGGAATGAGATGGCAGTTTACAAGCTGCGCTTGAGCTGAAATGTGGGGAATGGGAACATTACAGAAGCCAGGGAGCAGCACTTCAGCACGACAAAGAACACGTACAGAGACAATTTCAAGAAGTTAAAACTACGCGGAGTGTATCCTCCCTTTACCCCGCTATAAGTCCGCCCCCGGTAGCTGAGTGGTCAGCGCGACAGATGTCAATCCTAAGGGCCCGGGTTCGGTTCCCGGCTGGGTCGGAGATTTTCTCTGCTCAGGGACTGGGTGTTGTGTTGTCCTAATCATCATCATTTCATCCCAATCGACGCGCAAGTCGCCGAAGTGGCGTCAAATCGAAAGACTTGCACCAGGCGGGCGGTCTACCCGACGGGAGGCCCTCGTCACACGACATTTCATTTCATTTCACCCAGCTATAGCAGTATAATAACACATTTTGTTGATAAGGCAACGGAGGACATAACTGCCTATCTTCTGACGAAGCTTACCTTCGTATGGCCAATTTATGAATGACAACACAACACCCATGGTCTGAGCGCAGAAAATCTCCGACCTAGCCGGTAATCGAAACCGGGCCCCTTTGCACAGCATTCGGAAGCGCTGACCACTCAGTTATCGAGGCGGACAGCCACACACTTAGATACAGCGTCCAAGCAGCGTTGTGATCGTCGTGTGTTTAAATCAACTGTATCAGGACGAATTTCGAAAGTGAATAAAAAGTCAAAATTTTATTTATATATATGAGAGACCCAAAATAAATTTAGACATGTGATTCAGTTTTTGGTTTTCAGATGTCTTATACTTACCAATGAAATAAGAAGCAGAATAAACTGAACACAAATAACTTCGCTTCAAAAAACCATCCAAAATTTTATTCTGTACCCTTTTTGTATTAGCCTAGCTTGTACAGTAAACTGTCACAGTTGCACACATGTCGGACATCTCCAGAAAAAGTTTTTTCAGCCTAAATGCTTTGAATGTGGACCAGTGGGTCACAAGGAGTGGGAGTGCAGGGCTAAGAAACGAGAGAATCAATCTCGGGACAAACGTTCGTTAAACACGAACCGGAACGTATAAGCCTGTGGAAATGTGATACTGCATAGTTAGATGCAGAGACGAATTTTTGCTTGTGCAGTTTTGTTAGTAGCGAGGAAAATAGATTTTAATTATATACGGGGAAGCATATATCGGTTGTTGCACTAGATCTCTTGGTTACGAAGAGACTAGGAGCTCCTCATTATCAATTACGTGGAGTGGGAAACAATGAAAAAGATTCAATGGAGACCATACATCTCAATGTCAACGTGAGAGCTAAGACTCTTCCTGAGCACATGAAGACGTTGCCACAAGCGGAGCAGGAGTATTCTGTGGTTCTCGCCCCTAATTTCCTTACTAAATAATACGCCAAAATCAAAATTTCGCAGCGTAGAGCTGAACTTGGAGGTACTTTGTTTTCGCGGGCGATACCACTCCAAGCGAGGCAATGTCGCAAGGCACACCAATCATGGAGGTGTTGCCTCGCACGCTGAAAATGGTTCCACATGATAGTGTTCGATCACGCACGGGTATCCGTGGTTTCAGACTTGGCACAGGAGATGTTATGCATCGTTGATCCAATGGAGAATAACGAGCATTTGCCTGAAATGCGTTGTTTCTGTTTTCTGCGAAGAAGGGTAGAGCGCGTTTCTAACGTAAAAAAAAATGTGATTCCCGATAGCCTGGATAATTTCGGTATGTACGAATCTACCGAAAGGCTTAATGATCGCCATAATCGATATTTTGGAGAAAGATGATATGGGCAGCTCATATACCGACCACAGCCACAAGCTTACCATGAATGATTTGCGTAACGAAGTAAAGTGAGCCATCTGCAACGCAGTGAGCGGCAAGTTATGCACGACGCGTATTACCCAAAATTGCAAATCAGCAGAAAGCAGTGCTCAAGTTTCTGAGAAGCCATATCGCATATCGAAGCGTTTGCAGCCGCTGATTGGAGAATTTATCTACGAACAACTACCAGACAGTATTAATGACGCAAGGCTTCAAGGTGCAGGAACGCAAGAAGCCGTACATCATACTTGTACAGTATATGGGCAGCTAAGATTCGCGCTCATGCCGCCGTAACTACACTCCTGCAAATTGAAATAAGAACACCGTGAATTCATTGTCCCAGGAAGGGGAAACTTTATTGACACATTCCTGGGGTCAGATACATCACATGATCACACTGACAGAACCACAGGCACATAGACACAGGCAACAGAGCATGCACAATGTCGGCACTAGTACAGTGTATATCCACCTTTCGCAGCAATGCAGGCTGCTATTCTCCCATGGAGACGATCGTAGAGATGCTGGATGTAGTCCTGTGGAACGGCTTACCATTCCATTTCCACCTGGCGCCTCAGTTGGACCAGCGTTCGTGCTGGACGTGCAGACCGCGTGAGACGACGCTTCATCCAGTCCCAAACATGCTCAATGGGGGACAGATCCGGAGATCTTGCTGGCCAGGGTAGTTGACTTACACCTTCTCGAGCACGTTGGGTGGCACGGGATACATGCGGACGTGCATTGTCCTGTTGGAACAGCAAGTTCCCTTGCCGGTCTAGGAATGGTAGAACGATGGGTTCGATGACGGTTTGGATGTACCGTGCACTATTCAGTGTCCCCTCGACGATCACCAGTGGTGTACGGCCAGTGTAGGAGATCGCTCCCCACACCATGATGCCGGGTGTTGGCCCTGTGTGCCTCGGTCGTATGCAGTTCTGATTGTGGCGCTCACCTGGACGGCGCCAAACACGCATACGACCATCATTGGCACCAAGGCAGAAGCGACTCTCATCGCTGAAGACGACACGTCTCCATTCGTCCCTCGATTCACGCCTGTCGCGACACCACTGGAGGCGGGCTGCACGATGTTGGGGCGTGAGCGGAAGACGGCCTAACGGTGTGCGGGACCGTAGCCCAGCTTCATGGAGACGGTTGCGAATGGTCCTCGCCGATACCCCAGGAGCAACAGTGTCCCTAATTTGCTGGGAAGTGGCGGTGCGGTCCCCTACGGCACTGCGTAGGATCCTACGGTCTTGGCGTGCATCCGTGCGTCGCTGCGGTCCGGTCCCAGGTCGACGGGCACGTGCACCTTCCGCCGACCACTGGCGACAACATCGATGTACTGTGGAGACCTCACGCCCCACGTGTTGAGCAATTCGGCGGTACGTCCACCCGGCCTCCCGCATGCCCACTAAACGCCCTCGCTCAAAGTCCGTCAACTGCACATACGGTTCACGTCCACGCTGTCGCGGCATGCTACCAGTGTTAAAGACTGCGATGGAGCTCCGTATGCCACGGCAAACTGGCTGACACTGACGGCGGCGGTGCACAAATGCTGCGCAGCTAGCGCCATTCGACGGCCAACACCGCGGTTCCTGGTGTGTCCGCTGTGCCGTGCGTGTGATCATTGCTTGTACAGCCCTCTCGCAGTGTCCAGAGCAAGTATGGTGGGTCTGACACACCGGTGTCAATGTGTTCTTTTTTCCATTTCCAGGAGTGTATTTTTGACAGGATTACGTCAAGTGCAGGAGGATATTCAGAGCGTACTTCAGTGTCACTTGATTTCTTGTAGGAAATCGAAACGCACTTCATCCATGATATGCCATTCATTCGTATCAGATGAAAAGGGAAACTGTGAGTGAACGGGTGCAGTTACAGACAGAACAAGTATTCGTAATAACGGAACGAGGCGATGCACATACTGTCATGACAATAAAGGATTTTCAAGAGGCTAAAACAGTAAGTGTTGCTACTTGTCCAACTATAGTGGTACGAACGGCTGCACGTTCGTGCGAACTACAACCGTTCACAGGTGAACGTGACACCACACAGTCCAACAGAAAAAGTTTGAAACATAAACTCCATGTTCCGAAAATAGGAACCTACTGGCTTAACTCAATTTCTTCACCAGAATCCTGTTGCTCATCACACTATGAACAGTCGTTTCCGCCAAAGGGAAAGGGGTGATTTCATTGGCATCCTTTAAGCTATCTCTTGATGTATTTTCATGTCGATTCTGAGTGGCGGTGTGACTGAAATGGTTCCGTTGGCCACCAACAAGAAAACCGCCTGATTTCAATGCTGGGTGTCGCGGTTTTGACCTCCGTCGCAGGGGTGTCAAGAAGATGGATTGAAATGTGGGTAAGAGGGGCTGTGACGATCTACACATCAGTAAATTTTTAGAACATTTCTCATGGAGTACAGCGGTTTTATTATTACTTAAAGATCAATATCAACAAAGAGGCCATGCATAGGTCATGTCCTGGCATTAGGAACTTACAACAATACGCAATCACTTGCATGAATTTCCACATGTCGACCTGCATACCAGAATGTACACAACTGGCCATTAAAATTGCTACAGCAAGAAGAAATGCAGATGATAAACGAGTATTCATTGAACAATTATATTATACTAGTAATGACATGTGATTACATTTTCATGCAATTTGGGTGCATAGATCCTGAGAAATCAGTGCCCACAACACCACCTCTGGCCGTAATAACGGCCTTGATACGCCTGGGCATTGAGTCAGAGCTTGGATGGCGTGTATAGGTTCAACTGCCCATGCAGCTTCAACACGATACCACACTTCATCAAAAGTAGTGTCTGGCGTATTGTGACGAGCCAGTTGCTCGGCCACCATTGACCAGACCTTTTCAATTGGTGGGAGATCTGGAGAATGTGCTGGCCAGGGCAGCAGTCGAACATTTTCTGTATCCAGAAAGGTCGTGCATTATCCTGCTGAAATTTAGAGTTTCGCAGGGATAGAATGAAGGGTAGAGCCACGGGTCGTAACACATCTGAAATGTAACGTCCACTGTTAAAAAAAAATGGTTCTGAGCCCTATGGGACTTAACGTCGGAGGTCATCAGTCCCCTAGACTTAGAACTACTTAAACCTAAGTAACCTAAGGACATCACACACATCCATGCCCGAGGCAGGATTCGAACTTGCGACCGTAGCAGCAGCGCGGTTCCGGACTGAAGCGCCTAGAACCGCTCGGCCACTCCGGCCGGCGTCCACTGTTCAAAGTGCCGTCAATGCTATCAAGAAGTGGGCGAAACGTGTAACCAATGGCACCCCATACCATCACGCCGGGTGATACGCCAGTATGGCGATGACGAATACACGCTTCCAATGTGCGTTCACCACGATGTCGCCACACACGGATCCGACCATCATGATGCTGTAAACAGAACCTGGATTCGTCCGGAAAAATTACGTTTTGCCATTCGTGCACCCAGGTTCGTCGTTGAGTACACCATCGCAGGCGCTCCTGTCTGTGAAGCAGCGTCAAGGGTAACCGCACCCACGGTCTCCGAGCTGATAGTCCATGCTGCTGCAAACGTTGTCGAACTGTTCGTGAAGATGGTTGTTGTCTTGCAAACGTCCCCATCTGTAGACTAAGGGACCGAGACGTGGCTGCACGATCCGTTATAGCCATGCGGATAGTTTGCCTGTCATCTCGACTGCTAGTAATACGAGGCCGTTGGGATCCAGTACGGCGTTCCGTATTACCCTCCTGAACCCACCGATTCCATGTTCTGCTAACAGTCATTGGATCTCGACCAACACGAGCAGCCATGTCGCGATACGATAAATCGCAATCGCGATAGGCTACAATCCGACCTTTATCAAAGTCGGAATCGTGATGGTACACATTTCTCCTCCTTACACGAAGCATCACAACAACGTTTCACCAGGCAACGCCGGTCAACTGCTGTTTGTGTATGAGAAATCGGTTGGAAACTTTCCTCATGTTAGCTCGTTGTAGGCGCCAAAGTTGTGTTAATGCTCTGAAAAGCTAATCATTTGCATATCACAGCACCTTCTTTCTGTCGGTTAAATTTCGCGTCTTTAGCACATCATTTTCGTGGTGTAGCAATTTTAATGGCCAGTAGCGTATTTAACGTCCAGCTGCTGTTACAGTTCTCATATCCTCTCCTGATGGATGGCATATATCGATATGAGCAAGCCGTGGGATCCTTTACCGTATCCTAACCGCCTTCTTTGTTAGCATACAACCTACGGGTTTACGATAAATTCCCAGATAAATTCCCACAGATGGCTATCGATGTTCTCATAACAGATTACGATCGTTTAGCTCTTTTGTATATACACAGGGTGTTACAAAAAGGTACGGCCAAACTTTCAGGAAACATTCCTCACACACAAAGAAAGAAAATATGTCATGTGGACATGTGTCCGGAAACGCTTAATTTCCATGTTAGAGCTCATTTTATTACTTCTCTTCAAATCACATTTATCATGGAATGGAAACACACAGCAACAGAACGTACCAGCGTGACTTCAAACACTTTGTTACAAGAAATGTTCAAAATGTCCTCCGTTAGCGAGGATACATGCATCCACCCTCCGTCGCATCGAATGCCTGATACACTGATGCAGCCCTGGAGAATGGCGTATTGTATCACAGCCGTCCACAATACGAGAACGAAGAGTCTCTACATTTGGTACCGGGGTTGCGTAGACAAGAGCTTTCAAATGTCCCCATAAATGAAAGTCAAGAGGGTTGAGGTCAGGAAATCATGGAGGCCGTGTAATTGGTCCGCCTCTACCAATCCATCGGTCACCGATTCTGTTGCGTACGAACACTTCGACTGAAATGTACAGGAGCTCCATCGTGCATCAACCACATGTTGTGTCGTACTTGTAAAGGCACATGTTCCAGCAGCACAGGTAGAGTATCTCGTATGAAATCATGATAACTTGCTCCATTGAGCGTAGGTGGAAGAACTAAAATGTGCTCTAACATGGAAATTAAGCGTTTCCGGACATATGTCCACATAACATTTTTTCTTTATATGTGTGTGAGAAATGTTTCCTGAAAGTTTGGCCGTACCTTTTTGTAACACCCTCTATATATATAAAAGAGCTACACGATCGTAATCTGTTATGAGAACATCGATAGCCATCTGTGGGAATTTATCTGGGAATTTATCGTAAACCCGTAGGTTGTATGCTAACAAAGAAGGCGGTTAGGATACGCTAAAGGGTCCCAAGGCGTGGTCATATCGATATGTGCCATTCATCAGGAGAGGATATGAGAACTGTAACAGCAGCTGGACGTCAAATACGCTACTGGCCATTAAGATTGCTACACCACGAAAATGATGTGCTAAAGACGCGAAATTTAACTGACAGAAAGAAGATGCTGTGATATGCAAATGATTAGCTTTTCAGAGCATTAACACAAGATTGACGTAATGCTGTTGACAGCAGTTACTTTGTGTGATATAAGGCACCTATTTGTTCACTGTTAACTAGCTTTCATGTGACCATTTTGTATGTACTTCATTGTAACAACCATTTGACGTACCGTAACCCTGATTGGCTATCGCTGATGAAATTCTGGGTGCAGTGGGAGTGCAGTGGGAGGAGAATCACGTATTTAAGCAAAAAATGCATTGCTCTCCTTAGCAGTATCGGTTCGTATACTTGTAACGCTCGCAGCTACCGTCTACCGCCATGGGTTGAATTTCTTCTTATTCGTAAGATTATTTTATATAATACTACATTCCTCTAATTCTATTGTGTATACATTCTTCAATACGAGGTCTGAAGCCGGTCCAAAACAGACCGAAACCGGGAACCTCATAAAAAGAAGTTTCTTGTGGTTGCGACTGTTGATGTTCTTATCGTCTGACATTACCACAATGGCGCTGGGAAGAATTGTAGTGAAATTTGGTGCCAATGTAACATTATTAACCCATCTTATACCTCACATAGACGACTGAGTTGTGGCCTAATTGTGACGTCATAGGGCGCCATGCCTTTTCAGCATTACAGTGGAAGGTGGAAAGCATTCTTGAGCGAAATTTCAAAGTTATACGTCGCAGTGGGATTAATTTAAAGGTTTTCGAAAAAGTGATCCTTTATTCTGTTGCGCAATGTAGATTTTGTATGACTTACTAACAAAATACATTTGTAACTAATTTCTTTGCACTTAGAATATCAAGGTGGTTTACATTCCAGCTGACAAAATGTGCTCACTGCTGAGAACTACCTCATTTATTTGCAGCACACAAATGTGACGCTGCCTAGAAGATAATATAAGAGGATGCTTAAAGACACTTAGCTCATTCTGTTAACTGTGTTGAATGCACAACCGGTCTGAGTTAAATGAAAATGTCCTGAAAATACTCTCTTCTATAAAACATTTTTACCCGTGAAAGAAAAGTAACGCTATCTGACTGCTGCTTAATTTATTTACCCAGAACTGGAATAGACCTTCATAGCGCAACAAGTAATTTAAGGGGAACTTGAACATGTATTTCAATGAATACGTTACAATCAAAACACTTCAATCTGTTGTGATCTTCCAGTACATTTTTACCATTTTTTAAAGAAGGGGCACGTGCAATGTGAATGTACAATTTCACTTCGTAGGGTTTAACTCTTATTCACAGTGAGTATGCAGTACAGTCTTACCTCCTAACTTATTCAGGAACAGAAGGAATTCTTGAAATTCTCAGAAATACTGACCTACCTTATACTTTCTGCAAAGTGAATAAACACAACTGAGAAATTGCCGTAAGAAGATGACATTTGTCATCTGAAGGTTCATCTGCAGAACATTTGTACTGATCATTCGAATAAGTGAAAAAGGAGCCCCGTATAACACTAAATTCCAGCAGTAATAATGAATAAGTGGGACAGCAACGTGTACCATGGGCTTAACAAACAACCATAAAATATTGTTTTATATGTTCGTATCAGTTTTCGCGTACATCTTTCGCAGTTGCAATAGTAATACAGCTTAAAGTGTTATTTCAAGACGTAAAGTATTAAGAGCTTAAAGCAGCTATCGCAGTCGTTTCCCGAGCTTGGAGAGATTAATGGCTTTGTTGTAGGAGGGAAACTGGGGGAGGAGATCGAAAAGGAGAGGGAGAACGGAAATCCCAAGACCAATATTTTGTGGGAGTGCGGCAGGATCTGAGAGCGTTACAGGATCTTCAGGATAAAGTGCAGCTTTTAATGGTAATTGAAGACGCTTACCAGACTGAGGTTTCCCTAAGACGAAAAACGACCTAGGAAATACGACGAGAAGCTTTTCCGTATCTTAATTACAAAGCTTTACAAAACGATGTCGTCTTGGTGATAATGAAGAATAGCATTATCAGAGTAATAAGGATTAACCATCTGTTATACGTCCGTACCAGAAGATTAGGACGTCACGGCAATCACTCTGATGGAACGTAACATGTTGCTCGCAAAAGAAAAGGTAGAAAAAGGTATTGCCATAAGCGTAATCTCATTAACGCACATAGAATTTCCGAAATTTGAAATATATATACACTATGTGATCAAAGTATCCGGACACCTGGATGAAAATGACTTATAAGTTTGTGGCACCCTCCATCAGTAATGCTGAAATTCAGTATGGTGCGGACCGGTGTGGCCCAGCGGTTCTAGGCGCTTTAGTCCGAAACCGCGCTGCTGCTACGGTCGCAGGCTTGAACCCTGCCTCGGGCATGGGTGTGTGTGATGTCCTTAGGTTAGTTAGGATCAAGTAGTTCTAAGCATAGGGGACTGATGACCTCAGATGTTAAATCCCATAGTGCTTACAGCCATTTGAACCATCAATATGGTGTTGGCCCACCCTTGGTGACAGCGTCCACTCTCGCAGGCATTCGTTCAATCAGGTGCTGGAAGGTTTCTTGGGGAATGACAGCCCATTCTTCACGGAATGGTGTGCTGAGGACAGGTATCGAAGTCGGTCGGTGAGGCCTGGCACGAAGTCGGCGTTACATGACTTCCTGAAGGTGTTCTATAGGATTCAGGTCAGGACTCTGTGCAGACCAGTCCATTACAGGGATGTTATTGTCATGTAGCCACTCCGCCACAGCCCGTCCATTATGAACAGGTGCTCGATCCTCTAATTTCTCTTCAAGAGTGGGAAGCAAGAGGGTGCTTAAAGCATCAATGTACGCCTGGGCTGTGATAGTGCCACGCAAAACAACAAGGGGAGCAAGCCCCCTCCACGAAAAACACGATCGCAACATAACACCGCCGCCTCCAAATTTTACTGTCGGCACTACACATGCTGGCAGACGACGTTCACCGGGCATTCGCAATACCCACACCCTACCATAGTATCGCCACAGTGTGCACGGCGATTCGTCACTCCACACAATGTTTTTCCTCTGTTCAATCGTCTAATGATGCAGTTTAGAATTCCTCTGTGATGGTCTCAATAGATGTCTGCCTATTACACAATAACTATCCTCTTCAACTGTAGGCGGTCTCTGTCAGGCAGCCGGCCGGAGTGGGCGAGCGGTTAAAGGCGCTACAGTCTGGAACCGCACGACCGCTACGGTCGCAGGTTCGAATCCTGCCTCGGGCATGGATGTGTGTGATGTCCTTAGGTTAGTTAGGTTTAAGTAGTTCTAAGTTCTAGGAGACTTATGACCACAGCAGTTGAGTCCCATAGTGCTCAGAGCCATTTGAACTATTTTTTTCTTTCAGTCAACAGAGGCGGTCGGCTTGTACGCTTTTATGCTGTACGTGTTTAGGAGTGTGGAAATATCGCGTACAAACGTCTGACACAAGTGACATCCAGTCGCCTGGCCATGTTAGAAGTCCGTGAATTCCACGGAGCGCTCCATTCTGCTCTCACGCTGTCTAATGACTACTGAGGTCACTGACCTGGTAGTAGTGGCAGCACAATGCACCTAATATTGAGAACATGTTTTTTGGGGTGTCTGGATACTTTTTATCACATAGTTTAGAAATTAACACATAAAAAGGCGAAGCATACTCATATGTGTGGTTTGATTTTAGATGTTATCCAGTGGAAACACGAACTATTTCCAATTGTTAGTATGGACGTGTAAAAATGGTTCAAATGGCTCTGAGCACTATGGGACTTAACATCTATGGTCATCAGTCCCCTAGAACTTAGAACTACTTAAACCTAACTAACCTAAGGACATCACACAAAACCCAGCCATCACGAGGCAGAGAGGATCCCTGACCCCGCCGGGAATCGAACCCGGGAACCCGCGCGTGGGAAGCGAGAACGCTACCGCACGACCACGAGCTGCGGGCTATGGACGTGTATCGTAGAATGCATTACTGCTGGACGCTACCTTATAACCAACTTAACTTGGAAGGAACACATAGAAAATGTTGTGGGGAAAGCTAACCAAAGACTGCGTTTTATTGGCAGGACACTTAGAAAATGTAACAGACCTACTAAGGAGACTGCCTACACTAAGCTTGTCCGTCCTGTTTTAGAATAATGCTGCGCGGTGTCGGATCCTTACAAGATATGACTGATGGAGTACATCGAAAAAGTTCAAAGTATTATCATTAAATATGCGAGAAAGTGTCACAGAAATGATACAGTATTTTGGTTGGATATCATTAAAAGAAAGGTGTTTTTCGTTGCGACGGAATCTTCTCACAAATTCCAATCACCAAGTTTCTCCTCCGAATGCGAAAATATTTTGTTGACACCGACCTACATAGGGAGGAACGATCACCACGAAAAATAAGGGAAATCACAGCTCGTACGGAGAGATATAGGTGTTCATACTTTCCGCGTGCTTTACGAGATTGGGATAACAGAGAATTGTGAAGGTGTTTCGATGAACCCTCTGCCAGGCACTGAAATGTGATTGCAGAGTATCCATGTAGATGTAGATGAACCCACGAATGGACGTGAAGAGTATGCAGCACAATTCTGTCGTATCCTCATATAGGAAATGTACTGATAAAACCCCAAATTGAAGTAACGGCTCTACAAAAAAATTTACAAGAGATAGTGATGTACGGAAGATAACAGTAAAGTATATTGGTATCCATAATTCGAAAACAAATTGAGAAAATATCGATGATTCTAAAATCAGAGATTTGGTTTGAAAAAGCTAAGTTCAATAAGGAGATAACTTTGCGAACATGATAAGAAAGGTTCATTAAGGCTCATAAAGCAATGTGCGAAGCGTCAAAACAATGATTCTTTAGAAAGTGTACGTTTTCTTAGGCCGCCTAGGTTCTGAGAAAGATGATTGTCAGCAGAATTTCCCGTAAGTATCCCGGGAATTCTCTTTCGGTTTCGGTTTATGGTTATCAGATCTAGTCTCTCTGTGAATAACTGGTTTGATAAATCTCCTTGAGATGGTTTCTGTTCAGACTATTACAATTCATCCTGGTGAATAACGGAAAATAATGGTAGTCACTGCTCGCCGAAGTCCTTGGAAGTTTGCAGTTGAATATTCCATATATCGAAACTGTCGTGCTACAGATTATATTTTTGCAACAATCTATGAACAAGAGAAGGTCGATAAATTAATTTTGTGTTCAACTCAGTGAGAATTTAAGCTGCATCTTTCTGTCAATTGCTCTCGTCGGGATTCGAAAACCGACCAAGTTGACTGCCCTGCCTGCACCTGCTCGCATAGCATAACGCGCAGCTCGCAACCTTGCAACTCTGAGAGCTGAGCCAGCTCCGGGACAAATCCGCGCAATCGAACAACGACTATGGGCTTACACAGAGCACACCCTGGGAAAGATTTTTATGCTTCCCACCTGCGTTTACAGGAATTCTTGACAAATTCACAAATTCCACCATAGCGAATGCGATAACATTTAAAGTACTTCACAAAAAATTGGTTCAAATTGCTCTGAGCACTATGGGACTTAACTTCTGAGGTCATCCGCCAAAGGCCTGAGGATACTCAAGTTGCGCTATCTGGCGTCGTCAGTTAGTGCCGACGCGGTTTCTGATTTGCAACATCCACTGTTACGAGATCGAGAGACCTTGCTTCATGCTACCTGGATCAATTTTTGAAATAGAAAAGGGGGTGGGGGGTTGTCAGATTAGTTTCATTTCTCTGTACTCAAGTTGGTACAATTGGAAATATAGATTTCTCATCGAACCCAGGAGACCTCGTTATTGACCCCTAGTAACTTAATTACCTCCGGTAGAACAACTGTATATTCTATGACAATATACCCTTTTGCACGTACTGGTCCACATGTGCTATGTATTTCTTGAAGTATTTTTTCTAGCCGAGGCAGTTGTTTTATTTTAAAATGAACATTTCCTTTCATAATTATGCAGTTGCTGATTTCGTTCCCTTAAGCCCTGAAAGGATACTTCACAGTAAAAATTATTGTGTACATAGCATGATCGGCCTCTTTTCCACAGAACAATGTGGGGAAGCAACAGGTGGTGGCGTCCTTGACAGCAACTTCGCGCTATAAGAGACACGTGCACAACTATCTCAGATTTATAGTTACATGACATGCATTCCTTTTGATTTTTGAGACACTGACCTCTCCCTGTGTGCTTTCATGTTGATAGTTGCACTAACGTATTTTAATATGTTGCATGATGAGACAGAGATAAAATCTGCATGTGTAATTATTTTGTTGCATTTTACATATGGACTTCACATCTGAGATAGTTGTGCCCGTACGTATTGTGGTTATGCATAACTGTCATTTGTCACATCACATGTTGTTTGACCCTCACAGATGTGTGGAATATATCGTGTTATATACGTACATAAAATTTTTTATTGTGATGTAGCTTCATAATGCCTAAGAGGACGGAATTAATTAATTGCTAAATTATGAAATATATTCTTTACTTCAAAATAAACAACAGACTACGCAGAAAAATTACTTTCTACAAGAAAAAATAATTTGTTGTTTAGAATGAGACTGCTTTATTCCTGGATGGTTTACAAAATGTTGGGAGATCACAGGCCAGGTAAAACATCTCACTTCCACTCCAGTGGTTATTTAAAAATCAAGAAAAATGTTTGACAGCTCCCCATACATGTTACAGTAGACGTCTATACTGAAAAGGGATTAAGGTGGAGGAATAAGCATGTACGACGAGCGTCGCAAAAAGGATCGACTAGCCATATGAATAAAAGAGTTGTCTCTACCTAAGCTTACATGGAGAGAAGTGCGAAGGGAACGAACCCTGCAGCCTTACTGCCTCGGAAAAATTCGTGGGGTCTCAGGCCAAAGATTGACATGCACTCTCTGGAGCAGAGTATACCGAAGAACAAGTGTGGCTAATCGGACACCATTCCGATTTAATGCTTACTGATCCTTTTCGGAACACTTAGTGCTGATATCCAACCATATGCTAAAATGAAATCATATCTGAGCTAACATGAGTTGTGATTAATTAAGAGAAATGACTTAAATGAGCTAAATGGGGAAGAATAAGGTAAGATTCGTCTTTCTGAGTGAAAAGTTCAATCCCCTCGTCGGTCGAACATTTTTGTGTGACTAAATGCCGCTACATATAAATCGCTAGTAACTCGACACTAATAGTACGTCACCAATGGTTGAGCCCACAATGGATGGATCATATCTGTACGTGTTTCTCGCGTAGCGTTTATTTTACTTGTAACGTCGTCACACGACTATATACATTATGGAAAAGTGTTTACCTAGGACATAGATTCCGGTGTCATTCTGTAAAACGTAGCTACGTACTACTAAAACCAACAGCGAGACAATAAAAATATTCGGTGTAATAGAACTGGAAATCGGTATTAAGTTGAATACCACACAATAGTCAAAGACGTAGTCTCATATCACCCTCAAATGTGCTCAGCACTATAGAAAACCCAAGTCAGAAAAAGCTCTCATTGAAACGAATCCGAAAAGCCTTGAAGTCCATAGCCTACCGAATGGTGGAATTACGGTAGCGTCGAAAAGGGAATGAAAAGACGATGCAAAGGATGACGCAAAGTGATGCCCACAGGCGGTCCGTGATGGTTCAAACTTGCATTTCATCTATTCCGCAACATTATATTGCGTCTAATCGTTCTATTAAAGAAATTTATGATTAAATTACATATTAATAGGAACAACTTTTTACTATCATAACCCTAAGTTTTCATAAAAAAACTGCGGGGCGGACCCGCCTCCGCACACAGTAATTTTTACTATTTCTGTCCTGCACAACAGATGGAAGAAGTCATCCTTTCCGATCGTGTCGTGATGCCAATTGCGAGCTAACATCCCATAGATGTTCGGGCTCACATGCGGTTCCTCTTCGTCTAAATGTCTTGGCTCAAACTCGTCTAGGGGTTGAACCGCACGTGTCGCATTACATGCCCTAAATTAGACACTTGTTACCATTTGATTAAGTTGTCGGGCTGATGGCAAGTTTGCGAAATACGAAACCAACATAACATATAATAACAGTAATAATAATATCAGGAATTAAATTATCGACCCAAAATGATGTAGGCCACACAGTTGCGATTTGGTTAGAATAATGTTTATTCAGATAGCAAACTAATGGCGAAAGTGGCCGTATTTAGAGTTACTGCTACATTTGAGCGCATATCTATTTGACACAGTTCGATCGTTCACAATCTCATTTCGAAATACAAGTTCGATTCTCCACCTCCTTAACTACGCGAAAAATTAGAGTTCACACCAGGCGCGCGGCTGCTCACCGCTCAGAGACTAAGTCCCACGATACCGCACAACTCGAAATTTTCTAAATCGTTTCAGTTCCTACCTGACTAAAGACTGACTGTCCGCTTTCGCGTCTCAATCCTAACTGTACACTTTGATGTCTCCAGCCGAACTGTCTGTTTTCGCGTCTCAATCCGAACTGCCCCCTTTGGTGTCTGGTCCAGAACTGCCCTCTGCCCGTAACCGACCGTGTATCCAGCGCACCGATCATCTTCGCTCAACCGACTAGTGCCTTTCCCGAAGCCGTCCATCTGATTGGCTACAACTTATTCTACATTATTTTACATTTCAACATATTTAAATAATCAAAGCCTGCCCACATTCACGTTCTAAACAAAGTAAAAATAATATCCATCACACATAAAACTTAAATTCCTTTACATAAAACCAATACATTTTCCTTCTTAGCTTTGAATGCCACGGGCAGTAGCCTTGCACCAATGTACTTTCTGATAAATAAATAAAGTACAAAAGTAACTACTGTACACTAAACTTTACAACAAATATTCTATTACCTAATGATTCAACAAGCTGTCATGCTGTCATCGTTCAATGTCTTTTGTGTGGAGGAAATGATGATCTGATACTTAACTGAAAATACTGATAGCTAAAACTTATTGTATCTTTTAAACAAAGAAAGTTACCCAGTTGATATTTACAACGTCTGTCATTTTAATGATGCGCTTCTACACTCCTGGAAATTGAAATAAGAACACCGTGAATTCATTGTCCCAGGAAGGGGAAACTTTATTGACACATTCCTGGGGTCAGATATATCACATGATTACACTGACAGAACCACAGGCACATAGACACAGGCAACAGAGCATGCACAATGTCGGAACTAGTACAGTGTATATCCACCTTTCGCAGCAATGCAGGCTGCTATTCTCCCATGGAGACGATCGTAGAGATGCTGGATGTAGTCCTGTGGAACGGCTTGCCATGCCATTTCCACCTGGCGCCTCAGTTGGACCAGCGTTCGTGCTGGACGTGCAGACCGCGTGAGACGGCGCTACATCCAGTCCCAAACATGCTCAATGGGGGACAGATCCGGAGATCTTGCTGGCCAGGGTAGTTGACTTACAACCTTCTAGAGCACGTTGGGTGGCACGGGATACATGCGGACGTGCATTGTCCTGTTGGAACAGCAAGTTCCCTTGCCGGTCTAGGATTGGTAGAACGATGGGTTCGATGACGGTTTGGATGTACCGTGCACTATTCAGTGTCCCCTCGACGATCACCAGTGGTGTACGGCCAGTGTAGGAGATCGCTCCCCACACCATGATGCCGGGCGTTGGGCCTGTGTGCCTCGGTCGTATGCAGTCCTGATTGTGGCGCTCACCTGCACGGCGCCAAACACGCATACGACCATCATTGGCACCAAGGCAGAAGCGACTCTAATCGCTGAAGACGACACGTCTCCATTCGTCCCTCCATTCACGCCTGTCGCGACACCACTGGAGGCGGTCTGCACGATGTTGGGGCGTGAGCGGAAGACGGCCTACGGTGTGCAGGACCGTAGCCCAGCTTCATGGAGACGGTTGCGAATGGTCCTCGCCGATACCCCAGGAGCAACAGTGTCCCTAATTTGCTGGGAAGTGGCGGTGCGGTCCCCTACGTCACTGCGTAGGATCCTACGGTCTTGGCGTGCATCCGTGCGTCGCTGCGGTCCGGTCCCAGGTCGACGGGCACGTGCACCTTCCGCCGACCACTGGCGACAACATCGATGTACTGTGGAGACCTCCCGCCCCACGTGTTGAGCAATTCGGCGGTACGTCCACCCGGCCTCCCGCATGCCCACTATACGCCCTCGCTCAAAGTCCGTCAACTGCACATACGGTTCACGTCCACGCTGTCGCGGCATGCTACCAGTGTTAAAGACTGCGATGGAGCTCCGTATGCCACGGCAAACTGGCTGACACTGACGGCGGCGGTGCACAAATGCTGCGCAGCTAGCGCCATTCGACGGCCAACACCGCGGTTCCTGGTGTGTCCGCTGTGCCGTGCGTGTGATCATTGCTTGTACAGCCCTCTCGCAGTGTCCGGAGCAAGTATGGTGGGTCTAACACACCGGTGTCAATGTGTTCTTTTTTCCATTTCCAGGAGTGTATATGAAATGTCGATCGTTAAGATGGACCAAAGCGTTCAGATTTTAGCACTCAGGTCTTTGTTACAAAACTTGTTAATTGCACTTCAAAAGTAAATCCGGAACTACACTCCTGGAAATGGAAAAAAGAACACATTGACACCGGTGTGTCAGACCCACCATACTTGCTCCGGACACTGCGAGAGGGCTGTACAAGCAATGATCACACGCACGGCACAGCGGACACACCAGGAACCGCGGTGTTGGCCGTCGAATGGCGCTAGCTGCGCAGCATTTGTGCACCGCCGCCGTCAGTGTCAGCCAGTTTGCCGTGGCATACGGAGCTCCATCGCAGTCTTTAACACTGGTAGCATGCCGCGACAGCGTGGTCGTGAACTGTATGTGCAGTTGACGGACTTTGAGCGAGGGCGTATAGTGGGCATGCGGGAGGCCTAGGGGGCGTACCGCAGAATTGCTCAACACGTGGGGCGGGAGGTCTCCACAGTACATCGATGTTGTCGCCAGTGATCGGCGGAAGGTGCACGTGCCCGTCGACCTGGGACCGGACCGCAGCGACGCACGGATGCACGCCAAGACCGTAGGATCCTACGCAGTGCCGTAGGGGACCGCACCGCCACTTCCCAGCAAATTAGGGACACTGTTGCTCCTGGGGTATCGGCGAGGACCATTCGCAACCGTCTCCATGAAGCTGGGCTACGGTCCCGCACACCGTTAGGCCGTCTTCCGCTCACGCCCCAACATCGTGCAGCCCGCCTCCAGTGGTGTCGCGACAGGCGTGAATGGAGGGACGAATGGAGACGTGTCGTCTTCAGCGATGAGAGTCGCTTCTGCCTTGGTGCCAATGATGGTCGTATGCGTGTTTGGCGCCGTGCAGGTGGGCTCCACAATCAGGACTGCATACGACCGAGGCACACAGGGCCAACACCCGGCATCATGGTGTGGGGAGCGATCTCCTACACTGGCCGTACACCACTGGTGATCGTCGGGGGGACACTGAATAGTGCACGGTACATCCAAACCGTCATCGAACCCATCGTTCTATCATTCCTAGACCGGCAAGAGAACTTGCTGTTCCAACAGGACAATGCACGTCCGCATGTATCCCGTGCCACCCAACGTGCTCTAGAAGGTGTAAGTCAACTACCCTGGCCAGCAAGATCTCCGGATCTGTCCCCCATTGAGCATGTTTGGGACTGGATGAAGCGTCGTATCACGCGGTCTGCACGTCCAGCACGAACGCTGGTCCAACTGAGGCGCCAGGTGGAAATGGCATGGCAAGCCGTTCCACAGGACTACATCCAGCATCTCTACGATCGTCTCCATGGGAGAATAGCAGCCTGCATTGCTGCGAAAGGTGGATATACACTGTACTAGTTCCGACATTGTGCATGCTCTGTTGCCTGTGTCTGTGTGCCTGTGGTTCTGTCAGTGTGATCATGTGATGTATCTGACCCCAGGAATGTGTCAATAAAGTTTCCCCTTCCTGAGACAATGAATTCACGGTGTTCTTATTTCAATTTCCAGGAGTGTATTATAGATATGATCAATATTCAAGTTTTATTGGGATCACTATGAAATTTTATGGAGATTGGCAGATTAAAATTACTGGGGCCTGCTTCTCTGCATTACGACAGAATTAAACAGTTTTTCATAAATGTTTCCCTTTACGTCCGACCTTCGGTCCGAAATATTTAACACAGCTACGTCTCCTTGGCAACAAAAGCCTTCTACTGGGTTTCCTTGTGAGGTAGGTTCTCATCTGTCTCACTCACACACTACAGCCCTTAGGCCTCAATAGACAATACACGCCTGCAAGTTTCCCCACCTCGTGGTGAATCTGCGCCGTTTGTGGCATCCGGTCCTGGACGACAGGGTACGTTCCACAATTGCTGGAGACTGACTCTTTCGGCCATATACTTAAATGAGAGCGAAATGCTCGTTACCTCACACGAGACAACTGCTGGCTACCAGATGATACCATCCTTGTCTGTTTCTATAGTGGCAACAGGAGAAATTCTGCTAGCTAATGTTGGTAGAAACAACAAAAGAAAAGTAAACCGAGTGGCCATGGATGTGTATTTGTTAGGGAACCTCATGCCGCTTTCCTTAACCGAATTCTGCCAGAAGATCCCTCCCTGCAACGATCATTTGAAGTGTGCGATCAAGAAAACGAAGGCATTTGACATGACCTCTCTATGGCTAGCTGTACATAAAACCGCACGTTCTCCAGCTCCTCAGCAGCATACTGACAAGCTGTTTGAATTTCGATTATTTCAGTTGTCTCGTAATTAGGCTATTAATTTATATTAATTGTTAATCAGACACGTAACGATGTATTCAGTACAAGTTGTCCTTCTTCTGCATCCATTCATCAAGCGCTCCTCAAAAATCATTATTCTTTCTCTACTTTATAGAGGAAACTGTGGTTTCACATGTTCCCACTCGCTTCGGTTGGTTGACGGAGCATGGTGTTGGTTGGTTTTTTTGGGGAAGGTGAGCAAATAGCCATTTCATCAATCCCATCTGATTAGGGAAGGATGGGGAAGCAGGTCGGCCATTCAAAAGAACCACCCGGCATCTGCCTGAAGCGAATTCGGGAAATCACGGTAAACCTAAATCCGGATAGCCAGATGCAGGATTGGAGAATCATCCTCCCGAATGCGAGTCCAGTGTCTTAACCACTGCGCCACCTCGCTCGCGAGCATGGTGTGGTGTGGCGCGTTACTGAGCAATATTTCTTGATGCCATCAGCGAATCAGGGTGAAGCCACACAAAAACGTTTATTGAGAAAAAAATTCTGTTTTGACAGTTCTTTTCAGTGACACATTTTTTGCTGGTTCCTATTGAGAGTTCTGAATGTCTTACCAGAAACTTGCAGGCAGTTTACTAGATGGTTCACCGTTCAATTCGCTGATATCGGTTTACCTAAACCGCATTTGAACCGTAAAAGAGTCGCACCCAGAAATACTTCTGATGACGATCCGTGGAGACGGCTCGAAACATCGAGATTTGAGGAAGCTTGATGATGAATGGTACATCACCTAGAAGATTTTGTTTTAAATGGGTAAGTCTGTCTAAACCTTCGGACAGCATCATCAGCGTTTCTTTTTACGCCGTCTGTTTCAGTTTCTGCCGTCTGGTGTGAGGTGCATAGAGAGTCGTTACTTGACGCCCACGGCGCCGCGTCTCGCCGGCTCGTTACAACCGGCGAGTGGAAGGGGCGTGGGGGAGGGGAAGGAGAGGCGGCGGAGTGTGTGGCAGCCACTCAGGCGCAGCCCCTCGACTCGGCCCGCAGTGCGGAGCCCGCTGTTCGCCGTTCCCTGTTCCGGCGCCAGCCGCGCGCGAAATCGCCGCCGTACAGCGGCGCCCGGCAGCAGGTCTCGGCTTAGAGGGCCGTGGGAGCGGCGCCGCGTGTCGCAGCCGGTGGCGGGCCGTCGCTGTACGCCATCCACAACACGCCGCCTGCCTACCACTCCGACAAAGTAGTACCGTCTAAAGCACCCCCATGACATCTTACCCGCACAGATAAAGTAGGTGCACGTGCTCACGGTCGCCTTCTCGTGACAACTCCGATGACAAGCCCGAGGCGAGAGAAAACAGCAGTAGTACGAACCTTGAGCAATTGGTGGCTAGAAGTAGACTCACAACGGTGGGAAATAAAACCATCTACCTAAACGTTGAAAGGCAACTTACAAAGGAATCGTACAGTTATTGCTTGCAAGCCACCTAATTATTCACGTATCGCTAGGAACATTGTTTCACATAAAGACTGAAACTGCACTGCGCAACAGACTTAAAGGCTCGCCTTTCCGAAACCTCGTAACTGACTCCCATTACGACGCGTAACTTTGAAATATGGCTCAAGGGTGCTTACAACCTTCCTCTGTAACGATGCGAAAGCGCGGCGCCCTGCTACGGTACCCTCAGGCTCGGCGATGCTTCAAACAGCGACACGTGCGAAAAAAAGGACGCAGCTCGGAAGTTCGTGTAAACTGTAAGGTGGGTTATTGACGTAACACAGGCATCAAACGTCTCCACAATTCTGCCCGACGCCACTGTGGACGTGTTGCATAATGAGGAGATCAACTCAGCCCCTCTTACCCACATTTCACCCCTTCTTTCGACATCTCTACGATGGAGATCATAACAGCTACACCCAACGATTTAACAGGCATTTTTTGGGTGCCCGAAGGAAATATTTCAGACACCTCAGCTCAGAAACGACAGGATTCAGTAAATGGCATAAAGAGCGTCACTGAGGCGTTGATTCCAACACGTTTCCCGATTGAAAACTACAGTTTGCAATGTGATAATTAACGGGAAGATGTTTTTGTTCAACCCGTTACACTGGTGATCCCTCGGACGTTTAAACATCCTTCTGCGAACATTGCTGAGCAGTATCATCATTAAAAAATATCTTCCCCCTTTGAAGTGCAGTGCGAACGCAAACTTTGCTCTCGTTTGCATCCTCGAATTACTTGACGAATTTGAAAGTGATTCGAAGCAGCAAACGTTACTTACATTTTTTCATTCCCTCATGTTTTCTGCCCTCTTGTGGAGTGATAACACTGAAAGATCCCCTTCGAAAAATTATAAATGACTCTGCTGGTAAACCTTTACGTTATTTGATTTTCAAACAGCTGAGCAAAACTGTACGTACTCAGACATTTCTCTCTTTACTTATTCTGATCAACGGTAAACTGACACACAAATTATTTTTTTTTTTTTTTAGCACAACGCAGTCTCACTTTCAATAATCCCTACAAAAGAATGGCCCTGACTAACAATAACCTATACCTTTCATGAATCACTTACCTCACAAAAATCTTCGTTACTCGAATTACTGCAATACAGCGAGCGCCAATACTGCCAGCTAAATAAAATATTCTAACTACTAAAGGCACTAACTACTGATAGGCATAGTTAGCAAATGAAAGATTTTGATGGAGAACAAATAATGTATTTACCTTAATAGTGATCAAAAGTCATAATATATATATCAGTTCATGACATCCTGTCTTACAAATTTCCTTTTTCTGACGGAGACACGTCCAGATCGTCCGCTCTCAAAACTCTGCCATCTCTCTCCGCACATCCACCACTGCAGGCGGCTCACCTCTAACTGCGTAACGCTACGTCCTGTTCACATCCAACTGCCCAACATTGCAATAGCGAATAGTCCGACAATGCCAACCAGCCACAGACTGCACACAGCACATACAGTGATTTTCATACGGAGCGCTACGTGGTGTTACCAAACCTAAACAGTCTACTGACAACACGTTAATGCAACAGGAAAATGTGTGTAAATAAAACGGCATAGGTTCGCTCGAACACCTTTCAGTTCTGCAACACCCTCGCTGCCAACAATAAACCTTTGTTAGGCACTTTACAAATGTATATGTAGAAAATTCGACACCAATTAGCCTGGCGACTGCCTAGCGCCTGGCAAACGCCACCCAAGTGATGAAACCTCGTCATCAGAAGGGTATCGTTCATTTCTTATCTGGCCATCGGCCATACTTCACATAGATGATCCGTGTAAGTCTCAATCAGGAGGTTGATGTTGTCTAAGGAGATAGGGGGACCCCAGAACTTATATTCTGTGACCGTTGGTCGCAGAAAAGACGTCTAGCACACGAGCACCACGATACAACACAACCTCTTCCCGAGACCAGACGTTGTGGATAGATCTCAACGACTGTAAATATGGCTCTGAGCACTATGGGACTCAACTGCTGTGGTCATCAGTCCCCTAGAACTTAGAACTACTTAAACCTAACTAACCTAAGGACATCACACACATCCATGCCCGAGGCAGGATTCGAACCTGCGACCGTAGCAGTCGCACGGTTCCGGACTGCGCGCCTAGAACCGCGAGACCACCGCGGCCGGCGACTGTAAATATAGAACATCGATAGCACAGGTATGTAACTAGCGACCCACGGGCTGTATCCAGCCCGGAACTGTTTTCAATTCGGGACTCGGAAGTGGCAATGAGTTAAGGGGCCCTGACACGTTACGTCAGTGTAACAATCTTCCGAGGGCGAGTATTATTGTTTTGTCAATACATGTAGTATTGATAGAGTAGAATTGATACTGACTAGGATATTCTCAGTATTACCCATAGGTATCGAGAGGGTGAACGAGTGCATTATCGCTTTGACAATTCGCCATTCCACTGATCACGTATTTCCACTTTGACTTCTGTATAATACAGCTGACATATGCGAAGTTTTTAAATTGAATAATGAGATGGTGCCTTAATTTATTTAGTGTTACAAAAGTAACCCATGTCCATGCAATCAGTCAGTAAAAGTATTTTTGCACACATTGTAACGTTCTTTTTATATTTATCAAAATATTTAAAAGACTGCCTGGACTGGGAATGCATACAAAACTGGAGTTATCGTGTAGCCTGTTGTAACTGCAAGTGATGTACTTACTCTGTGTTATTGTTAGCATAGCTTTATACGCACTCATTGGGCAATGCAACTCTCAGTACCGAAAGAGAAATACAATCACTGCAAAATACATTCAGCCCTGTTCAAAACTGCTAACTTTGGTACCTGTGCACATAACAAATAAATAAAATTTTCTTACCTCTTAAGCAGCAACGATGGATCGCGTTGTAGTCTGATCTCTCGTGAAGAACAATAAAATATACTAGCTACAGGCTCAGAGGTGTGGAATTCAGGCTGTATTACTTTGTAATATACATGAAATTCATTTGGCTGATAAATGAAGACATTTTAGAATAACTGAATGTCTAAAAAAAAAAAAAAAAAATGTGACCTGGACAGGGAAGGCGGTAGTGATTTGTGTGAATTACTAACACTGGCCTTTTCAATAGTGAAGTTGCATTCGAAGTTAAGTTTCGCTTTTCAAAATATTTCACAACTGAAATTACATTGCTCAGAAACATTACACCCTTTTTACTAAATGAAAACCTTTCTTGCTGACGTAGTCACAAGCTATGAGATTTGTTAAGCAAGTATTATCTAACATCACTAAAAGGCATAAACGCAAATCATCAAATTACGAATACTCGTGGCGACAAATCTTAGATATCTAACTAGCCTATACATCAGATCTGTTTACTTATATTCTGGGATTACACAACATAGAACTCACTGTTAAAAATTATGAGCCAACTCATTTACACTAACGCGCTGGCAAAAGGAAAGTAATAAAAAATTAATTTCTTTACCTCAACTGAAAGAAGACTTCTGCTTCCACATTTATACACTCCTGGAAATGGAAAAAAGAACACATTGACATCGGTGTGTCAGACCCACCATACTTGCTCCGGACACTGCGAGAGGGCTGTACAAGCAATGATCACACGCACGGCACAGCGGACACACCAGGAACCGCGGTGTTGGCCGTCGAATGGCGCTAGCTGCGCAGCATTTGTGCACCGCCGCCGTCAGTGACAGCCAGTTTGCCGTGGCATACGGAGCTCCATCGCAGTCTTTAACACTGGTAGCATGCCGCGACAGCGTGGACGTGAACCGTATGTGCAGTTGACGGACTTTGAGCGAGGGCGTATAGTGGGCATGCGGGAGGCCGGGTGGACGTACCGCCGAATTGCTCAACACGCGGGGCGTGAGGTCTCCACAGTACATCGATGTTGTCGCCAGTGGTCGGCGGAAGGTGCACGTGCCCGTCGACCTGGGACCGGACCGCAGCGACGCACGGATGCACGCCAAGACCGTAGGATCCTACGCAGTGACGTAGGGGACCGCACCGCCACTTCCCAGAAAATTAGGGACACTGTTGCTCCTGGGGTATCGGCGAGGACCATTCGCAACCGTCTCCATGAAGCTGGGCTACGGTCCCGCACACCGTAGGCCGTCTTCCGCTCACGCCCCAACATCGTGCAGACCGCCTCCAGTGGTGTCGCGACAGGCGTGAATGGAGGGACGAATGGAGACGTGTCGTCTTCAGCGATGAGAGTCGCTTCTGCCTTGGTGCCAATGATGGTCGTATGCGTGTTTGGCGCCGTCCAGGTGAGCGCCACAATCAGGACTGCATACGACCGAGGCACACAGAGCCAACACCCGCCATCATGGTGTGGGGAGTGATCTCCTACACTGGCCGTACACCACTGGTGATCGTCGAGGGGACACTGAATAGTGCACGGTACATCCAAACCGTCATCGAACCCATCGTTCTACCATTCCTAGACCGGCAAGGGAACTTGCTGTTCCAACAGGACAATGCACGTCCGCATGTATCCCGTGCCACCCAACGTGCTCTAGAAGGTCTAAGTCAACTACCCTGGCCAGCAAGATCTCCGGATCTGTCCCCCATTGAGCATGTTTGGGACTGGATGAAGCGTCGTCTCACGCGGTCTGCACGTCCAGCACGAACGCTGGTCCAACTGAGGCGCCAGGTGGAAATGGCATGGGAAGCCGTTCCACAGGACTACATCCAGCATCTCTACGATCGTCTCCATGGGAGAATAGCAGCCTGCATTGCTGCGAAAGGTGGATATACACTGTACTAGTGCCGACATTGTGCATGCTCTGTTGCCTGTGTCTATGTGCCTGTGTTTCTGTCAGTGTGATCATGTGATGTATCTGACCCCAGGAATGTGTCAATAAAGTTTCCCCTTCCTGGGACAATGAATTCACGGTGTTCTTATTTCAATTTCCAGGAGTGTATTTCCAATAATACACGTACTCGTAAAGCTTCTTTGTAATATTAGTCCAGTAATCATTTCTTGTCACAATTAATTTACATTTCTATCATTTCTGTTTACACTCCATTTTAAAATCGATCATCATTTTTAACAACGTATTTTACGTGTGGTATAACAAAAAAAGTGCCTACTGCATCCTCTTTCGCTCACGGACTGATAGTCACAGCTGTGCGCCGAGCGCTCTCCTACCACAACACTATATCCCAGACGAGAAGCAGTATCTTAGGCTCGAGGTCGTGCAAAGTCAGCGATCCGCTTTATAGAGCCATCAGAGACATACATCGTTTATAACATAATAGCTTCATTTTAGTTAACGTTAGTATCATTACGACATTCGGGTGCTTCATATAAATGTACCCCAGTAGCCCCCTTTCACAACGCTCCAGGAGGTTTAACAAATTTGGCACCAATTTGGAAGTATGGTAAATTTATCTCATTGCTGATAAGTAGAAATCTTCAGCAAAATAGAACCACTACAGCGTAGTCCTAAGGACCATTGTCAAGTAACATGTGATGACCGCACAAAAATGTCTGACTGTATAACATCATTAAAGTTGAAAGAATTGAGAGTGCTCATGTGCACTAGTATTAATCATAGTCAGGTTATAATTTGAATAAAGTGAGTAAAGTTGCTGCCAAGTAAATCATATAAAGCAAAATAGTATACAATCCTAATCGTCAAGATAATGGTATAGGTTTAGGCAAGGGAACGGAAGAATCATGGCTGAAGCGTATGAGCATGTTGAAGTGACTGCATCATAAAGTCCTTTTTTCAGTTTCAACAACTGAGTACTAGACAATGTGAATTGCGTCCATCGTTTACAATATAATAGTTTCATTTTAGTTTCCATTAGTATCATTACAATATTCGGCTGCCACGTATAAGTGTAACCCAGTTCACTCCATTCATATTTAAAAATTGCTTGCTAATAGTGTTTGTGCATATTAACAAACAGTCAAATGACCTGTCTGTCAAAAAAATGGTAAAGTTACTCCCAACTGATTGTCGACTGAGATTACGTATACCATTGCCGTAATTTGTTTTTCTTTTGTTCTCGTATTAACATTAATAAATTGTTATTTGCAGTTGTGGAGGTATTAGAACATCGCAACTGTTAAAAATGAAGGTAATATATAACGAATTAGGTGCAACCAGCTGCCTTAATAGGCCTTTAATTTTTCATGACGTTTCAACATCTCTGGCATTCTATTTTCAGAGTTATAGATTTATTTACGTGTCTTGAATATTGGTTTTCACTAACGACTTTGCAGAATTTTGGAACGGATGCTTGTTAGGTAGTTACTGCAAAATGTTGTAATCAGAGAAAAAAATGTTCACAACGCGTAAATAAATGTAAACATCTCAAGATAGGTGAACATTAAATGAATATACACTCAAAAACTCTTGTCCTGAGCACAGTTTTTTGGCGTGGGGCGTCGAGAACGGGCGCTTTAGCCCGTAAACATAACGTCACGGATAGCGTTCTCGCTTCCCACGCCCGGGTTCCCGGGTTCGATTCCCGGCGGGGTCAGGGATTTTCTCTGCCCCGTGATGGCTGGGTGTTGTGTGCTGTCCTTAGGTTAGTTAGGTTTAAGTAGTTCTAAGTTCTAGGGGACTTATGACCACAGCAGTTGAGTCCCATAGTGCTCAGAGCCATAACGTCACGGACACTGTAGTTGTAAAAATACATTGATGAGCGCAACCGTAATGACCTCCTGATTAATAGTTCATTTGTCCGTCTTTGGAACGAAATTCATTACTGATTCTCCGACTCAGAGACCCGATAGTTTGTTGGTACGGCTGTGGAGGTATGTGACAAAAATGGTTCAGACGGCTCTGAGCACTATGGGACTCAACTGCTGAGGTCATTAGTCCCCTAGAACTTAGAACTAGTTAAACCTAACTAACCTAAGGACATCACAAACATCCATGCCCGAGGCAGGATTAGAACCTGCGACCGTAGCGGTCTTGCGGTTCCAGACTGCAGCGCCTTTAACCGCACGGCCACTTCGGCCGGCGGTATGTGACATTACGCGTCTACGCACAGGTCATGTAATACGCGTAAATAACGGGCCGCTGGTTAGCGTATGCGGTGATGGCACCCGATAGCGACTCAGATGGGTTCCATAGGATTTACAGCAGGCGAATATGGGCACTGAGATGTCAACGTGAGTTCGCCATAATGCTTCTCAAACAACTGTAACATGATTCTCTCTCCGAGACACGGACAGTAATGCTGCTGAATGGTGACATCGCGCCGACCGGGGTGGCCGAGCGGTTCTAGGCGCTACAGTCTGGAACCGCACGACCGCTACGGTCGCAGGTTCGAATCCTGCCTCGGGCATGGATGTGTGTGATGTCCTTGGGTTAGTTAGGTTTAAGTAGTTCTAAGTTCTAGGGGACTGATGACCTCAGAAGTTAAGTCCCATAGTGCTCAGAGTAATTTGAACAATTTCTTTTGGTGACATCGCTGTCGGGGAAAACATCAAGCATGAAGGGATGCAGGTGGTTCGCAGCTGTCAGCGTGTCTTCGATTACTATCACAGGTCCCTTACAAGCGCAGGAGAATGTCTCCCATAGCATAATACTGCTCTTACCAGCCTGCGTCGTGGCCCGCTGCACGTTGCGAACCGCCGTCCACTACGATGACGGCATCTGAGGAGATGGCCATCGATCTAGTGAAGCAAAAATGTGATTCACCCGAAGAGTCGACACGTTGGCGATTATCTATAGTCGATTCCCTATGGTCGCGTGTACACTGCAATAATAACAGTAGATGTCGTTGGGTCAAGATGTGAACACGTGGGGTGGTCTGCTGCGGAGCTTCATGTTCAACAGTGTACGTGGGACGGTGTGCTCCGAAACTGTTTAGCGTGTACCAGCATTGTGCTGTACTCCCCTAGATAACGAGAGAGCCCTGGATTTAGCGGCCACATATCGTACCAGCGGCCACTGTGCTGAAAGAAATCATTATTCATGTAAGGTAGCTCTTTAATCGTTATTTCGACTCTCCTGTGTCACTTGCACTACTGCCGCAGCTGCGCGGGGTAGCCGCGCGGTCTGGGGCGTCTAGTCGCGGTCCGTGCGGCTACCCCCAGTCGGGGGTTCGAGTCCTCCCTCGGGCATGGCTGTGTGTGTCATCCTTAGAGTAACTTAGTTTAAGTTAGATTAAGTTTTGTGTAAGCTTAGGGACCGATGACCAAAGCACTTTGGCGCCATAGGAAGTTACGACAAATTTTAAAATGAAACCAAACAATAAGGATTAGATTTCTATCTAAATGACTTACATAATTTATGTTGATTACGAAACGAATTTGTTCCCTCTACAATAAAATAAAAAGCTAATTTTTCAAATAGCACCTTGACTTGGAATAAAAAAATAACGTAGGTTGGCTTAGGAAGAGTGCAGTTTGGGTTAAAGGCTAGGGTTACAGTCTCCATTCTGTCTTGCAAGTCGCTCACTGTTCCTTTGACCTCTTCAATAATTTATAACTGCGAAAATGCAATTTTGCATTCTGGTACGTTTTCCAAGTATTCTTGTGTGGTTAAATTAAGCTAACAGACAAGCAAGGCTATATCAACTTGAACAGGAGTTCAAATAAGCTTTTGTTCCTATGAGTTTATCAAGCTGTTACTCCTGAATAACAGTCACTGTTAATTTTTGTGATAACTTCATTTCACCGTGTAGTAACGATATTAGTTTTTGACATTCAGATAACGAAGTGCTCATAATTGTAACAGCCTATGGGCCAACAGATATTTAACTATGGGCCATTGACAAGTTCTGGTGCAGCTCTGAATTTCCATGTCATGCACATGCCATATAAAGATGTAATACACAGTACCACCACACAAAGTGAAGCATTCGAGACGTATTGATATGTGGGTGTACAGATACCTCGTAACAAACAAATTAAAGCTACGTTTCAACAAGGTTGGTAGTTCATCATCAGAGAGGGCAATGAGAGAGTCTGTTGACAAAACGTGTCTTATTGTAAGCAAATAGTTGTCACGAAGCGCCGCAAATGTAGGGCGAAACAAAATAGTGAAAAATGAGCACTTATCATTTCTTAAAACTGATATGTGGTTGCTCGTCATTCTGTAATGCTTCGCCACCAGGCACAGAGGATGACAGGCACGTTTAAGCAGCAAATGTTGCATGTGATATACTGAAAATCCAGACAGATATGTCTTAACCGGTGTGTTTGCCTCGCTCGGGAAGGGTGCCCCACGTAATGGCTGATGGGCAGCAAGAAGAATGCCGCCAAGTCACGAACACCTGCGGACACATACGCGAGACACAGACATTGCCATTATACAGACGAATGGATTTTTCTTTGACGGCTGCCTTCTTTACAACTGTTGAAGGAATACAGTAGGGAGGTTACAGCCAACCTTGAAAATTTCCTCAACCAGGAACAGCATGAGAACGAAATGAAAGTTAGTGGCTTAGATACCAGCCGCCACAAGATCATAAATTGTCATCCTACCTGAAAGATGGGTTAGCAGTGTCAATCGGTCAGTGGGTAGGATTGAAAATTAGACCATCAAATGACAAACTTGGCTTGCCTTATCAGGATTACACGCCAATTGAAACACAGCATTTGAAACTGTTTAGCTCAAGTCTGTGCCTGCCAGGCAAAAATTATTATTTTTTAAATTATACGTACCCCCAGAATTTCATTCTGTAGTGCAGCAGTATTATCGAGTCAGTCTTCGATTTTTATTCGAATTCTTTTTATCGTACCAAATGTTATGGTTACTTCGTTCCGTGTTGAATGGATGAATCTACGCGGTCTGGCCATTGGATCTTTAAATATTCGTCTGCACTTTCTTGTTTGACATCAGCCTCAAAGTATTACTCTAACGCCGATATGGCAACACGATTACCGTGGACAACAGTCACTGGAAGCAGCTGTGTGCTCTAACTGAGGAGACTGAGCCAGCACAGAAGAAGTGATGAGTTAAGTTGCACGGGGCACCGCAGCAAAGCTTCAGAACAAGATGTTGAGTGCGACTTCCTACACAACGGTAAGAAGAGGTGGGCTGCAGCGTGGCGAGGCACCCGTCATCTTAGGAAAACTGGACAGGGTCAAAAATGATTAGCAGATTTACTTAATTTTCTCTGGGCATACGAAGGCTCATTACAAATAACGCAGCAAGGGACAGAGTATAGACATTACAATTTCAACAAGGAAGAGCCTCGCTTCTAAGCGCGAATGATAATGCCGTAGCGATGAGGGTACGAGTGCAAGTTGATAGTTTAGCTGCCGCCGGCCGCCCTATAACGTGCCACCAGAAGCTGCTCGTGGCACACAGGCACTGGACGTGTGGCTCAGCAGGCGCGCGCCATTGGGTCCGCCAGATCCCACTCGACTGCTATCGGCGTTTAACGAAAACTTGCAACCCCGGAGCCAACTGCGCGACGCCTATAGGGTGGTTGGTACTGATACATGAAACCTCACAAGACGAAAGCTGACGGATATCAACTCATACATCGAGGATTGATCGACGTATTATGTCGACCATGCATCTCCTACAGGTTACATTCAATGGAAAAACGAGATACCTCTCTCCTCTTCCAACTTTTGCCCAATTAGTGGCCGGCCGAAGTGGCCGCGCGGTTCTGGCGCTGCAGTCTGGAACCGCGAGACCGCTACGGTCGCAGGTTCGAATCCTGCCTCGGGCATGGAGGTGTCTGATGTCCTTAGGTTAGTTAGGTTTAACTAGTTCTCAGTTCTAGGGGACTAATGACCTCAGCAGTTGAGTCCCATAGTGCTCAGAGCCATTTGAACCATTTGAACCCAATTAGCGAGTCTGGTCTATGCACAGTAAAATCGTTCCCGAGTTTTACATTTGTGTGGATGGTTTTATAATACATGTAAGTATGTCTGTAATTAGATCCTTTACTTAATTTGTTTATCTACAATTTCGCAGCCAGAGTTAGCAATCACATTTCTCTTTCGTTGTATCCCTTCTGAATTTATAACATTTCGGCGCTCATTAAGGGCATCTCGTTTATTTTGGTTTCACTACATTTCGACACCCACCGTGGGGCGTCCGTGTTTGTCATTTCATTAAAAGCTGTTTTATTACAAGTCTGAAACATTATATCTACTTAAAACCAATCATGTTAAGCAGAAGAGAATAAACATTCCATAACGACATTTTTAATCATTTGCAAAGTTATAAACACAGAGAAAATATTACCGGTGTGGTTGGAGTCATGAGTTTGGTTAGTTGCTGTGACGTCAAGCACCTTAAAGTAAAAAGGATGGCTATCTCAAAAAAAATAAAAAAAATGAATACTGCATTTATGAAAATAACTCGTAGAAATGTGTGGTTACCACAGCTAAGACTGCATTAAAATTTTTTATGAAGGGCGGAGTTTTCGTAACCTGTACATAAACAAATCATTAGAATTGTTGTTATACTATGCCAAAATTAAATTTCTTACAGTGAATGTATGGAATCCAGTAACCTCTGCTAATTATCAACCAGGGAACTGTAATATAACTGATCGTTCCATGGCAACTTAAATGAAATGCTCATAGTAATTCAATAGTGACAAAAATACAATTTAAAGCATTTTCGTGAACTGTGGTATTAAATAAAGAGCGCAAGGCAATGTTCATTAAGGAAAATCGCTTACAGGTTTATTACTAGTGTAGTGAGTAGACTTTTACATGCGGAGCAGTTTCGTGAATAGAACGTTACATAGATTCAGTGCACAAACAGAAACATCATGTTATTGCACCGTCTTAGTGGTTACCATATTGTACATTCTTTATATTTCAAACTACTATGGGTAGCCTTGACGTATAAACTATCAACTATACTGTGTTGTTCTATGCCAAGTAAAACATATATTTATTGGTATTTAGCACTTATCAATACTGTACACATGGCTATTTGAGGACCGCAATTGTGCATAATACACGTCATGTACGTGCTGTAAGCGACTATGGAAGTCACTCCATCATAGACAGACCACTTTCGTAAACGCTGGGCATAGTGGGAATGTAGTCCAAATTACTATTTCCTTGTATCTCATTGTGCCATGTATATGAAGCGTACAAGACAGAAAGTATGCAGACTCCCCGGTTTCACCGGTTCAGCCGCGAGATGTCAGTTGCTCCACTTGTGGCCCACGGAACTGCAATTTACGATAGCATATGCAGCACATAAACTCATTCATTGATGATGTATTCTGTAATGGAGTGAAAAGTAAACGGATTTAACTAACTTGAAATGCGACTAGTGATTAATCATTTCATTTTCATTCTATTTGAGCATGATTTAGTAATTAAAGAGTGGTAAGGAAATGGAATCCAATAGCAAACCTTTATAAAAATGTGTCGGGTCACAGTGACAATATTGAGTTCTTTCGACCTTCGTTTACTTTTATTTAACGCGGTGCTGGACTCTCATGTTTTCGGATGATTTCTGTGTGCTTGGGAAAGTAATATTTATTTATGTACTTCTGGTCCTGATCATTTACTTTTCTTCTAATATATACCATAACATTTACGTAATATCACTGCAGTAACACTTTATAAATGACTGCTTTATTTGTTTATCTTCATTTTAATCAGTTCTCTTTCAATGTAAACAGTAAGTAATGTAACATTAGCAATTCGTAAATTTCTACTGTCACATACCTTTACGTAATAAAATATCTCTGATGGTGGAAGTCTTTGGTATTGTTATGGTTGTAATACCGCCATCTTTGTATGTGATGAAAGTTGTTAGTGTGTGAGTGGTGCTTTACATAATGTGTATATGCATACAGAAAAAAGTACATTCTACAGTTTTCGCTGCTGCAAGATGACGAGCAACCTGCACGGGTACATACGTTGTCTGACATTTCGATTTGCTTGTAGGGCATCAGCATCCGAAGGAAATTTTGTCAGGTGGGGAAGCAAAAGGCGAAAACTAATGTAAAACGTGAGGTAGCAGTCATTCGAAATCGATAACAAGCTGTTTAAATAAATAAATAGCATTGTAAAAGGCACAATTAGAGTTAAAAAGACGTTGTGTCACATCTTGTTTTGCTTGTAGGGCACCACCGCCCCAAGGGAATTAGGTCAAGTGGGGTATAAAAACGCGAAATCTAATATAAAACTGAACTAGCTGTCTGAAGATGAACTTGTCGGTTCGAGACCAGTAACGGTGCTCTTTAAATAAACACTTTTGTAAAAAGTGGCTGGTTGCTGTAATCTTTTGTGTAAGAGTCAACCTATATTTTGCTTACAGCCACGGACTCAAAATGTCAGTCTTTGACAAAATAGCAAATATGCAGTACCTACGCAAATTTAATGCGCCATCGAATGCAACGTGACCCACTTTAAAAATTGAAATCATAAAAAATATTCTATTTGACGTCATCAGAGAGATGACAACGAAATGCACGACGACAAAGCATTGATCGTAGATTGTTTTTCGTTTGGGGCTAACAAGATTCGAGAGTAAAACTCAGATTACTAGTAGCATCACAGGAGTACTTTTTTTTTTGTTTTAGTAATACTGCAAATCGATTAGACAGACGAAACGTCAGGGGAGAGTTTTATACATCGACCACGGCCTATCAGCCCGGAAGTCTTAAATGAAGAAAATACCGGCCGTGAAAGCCTACACTGTATGATCGATTAGTGTGTGCATAAAGAATTAGTAAAGTTTTTCACATTCTATTCATAATGTCTGTGAATAATTACGCTTTATTGAATAAATTACCGTGTTAACTGATAGATTTTTTCTGTTGAACATCTACCATTCATATTAAATATAGTTATCGCCTTTAATAGGTTGCTTTGTCTATTACAGATGTATGTTCTAATCTGCAGCTTACAGCTTAAAGGCGAGTCCAGCTCTTACTTAGTCTTCTGGGGCAAGGTAACATTACACACGTACGGAGTTTCACAAAATTACATCAGTGGAAACCAGTTTTCGGCTAGTTTGGATAACTGTCTATTTTCCCCGCGTGAAGGCTTGCAAGTCTGCTATTGGGGCAGCTTTCTCTGTTACGTACGAGCAACACGTACATAGCTGCTTCCAAAATGTGTCCCTAGACTGGTGTTCAGACACATTACGCCCTTCCCTAAAGCAAAAATTCTGTCATTATGTTTATTTTTTATATTTCTGTCCTTTGCTTTTGCTGGTCTTCTCTTTTATGTCCTTCTCATATTTTGTTTTACCTCCAAGATCGCAGAATTCCACCCTTTCGCCTATTATATAGTCCGCCAATTATGATCTTTTCACTAATTTCATTTTTGCTGCTTCTCGATAATTTCGCCATTCTGGGTTTTATTCTGACTCCACATTCTGTCACTGTCTGAGTGAAGTGCGGTAAGGGGAGGTGGGGGGAGGAGCGGGGCTACAACTTCTTTCTACGGGAACCAGCATTTGATTTAAAAGCGTTTGATTTAAAACCTCTCCATGCCGTGTCCATGATACATCACCACCGTTAACGATCCTTATGCTAAGAAATTGCCCAACAGCAGGCAATCATTCTGCAGTCTAACGTGAACTTACCCTGAGAGCAACAGCGAGCAGCTTCGGATATCAGTGAGCCCTGTCGGGCGCGAATGAACTTGCTCCGACACGGCACGCGAGAGCAGAGCAAACAGGGTGGGTAGAGGGGTCGAGCACGTGACACGGCAGGATGATGGCCAGAGAGGGGAGAGAAGAGGGCGCGGGGAAGTCCCTCGCAGCGGAAGCCGGCGTTTAATTGCTTTCGCGCCGGCGCAGGCAGCTTCCGCCCGTGGAGGGCTACGCCACGGCCGCGGGCGTTGCCGGGGGCCAGTCCCGGCGAGCAGTTTAAACAGTAATTCCGCGCTGATCAGTATTAATGAATGTAAAACACTTCCGAGCGGCTGCTGGCTCTCGCAGCGGCGGGTCGGTGCTGTGCGTCAGCGGCGCCCGCAAAACACAACATTCCACTCGTGCTGGCTGCCGCTGCGCCTCCCATCCCGAGTGAGCGCGCTCTAATCGACAACAGTCATATTGCACGATAAAATGTTTCCAAAAGCACTCTTGTGTAACAGCTTTCTCTCACTCTCTGACTGACGACAAAAGCCAAATATCACTTAACTGTATCGCACTCTATAGTTCGAAGCGTTCGTTTTAACCGACCCCTTCTGTAAAGGCACGAATCACGTATAGACCTTGGAGACGTTCTGGCGGAAACGGACGTGTTTACGATGCTTGCTACTGAGCACTATCATAGCAGCTCACTATATCGGTGAAATTTTGTATCGAATTTCGGATAGTCACTAAAATAAAGACAGTTTACGAAGCAAATGTCGTACTGCTCCGTAACACATTGGGCCTAGTCCTACAGGGAGCCCCCATGAACGCAGTGTTTAGAAAACTGCCGTGCTTGAGGACCCGCTACTAACTCCGTAATAGGAAACAAGCAATAATCAAAAATAATCTTTCTATAGCTTGGTTCAAAATGGCTCTGAGCACTATGGGACTCAACTGCTGAGGTCATTAGTCCCCTAGAACTTAGAACTAGTTAAACCTAACTAACCTAAGGACATCACAAACATCCATGCCCGAGGCAGGATTCGAACCTGCGACCGTAGCGGTCTTGCAGTTCGAGGCTGCAGCGCCTTTAACCGCATGGCCACTTCGGCCGGCCTATAGCTTGGAGACAAGGTCATATAACACTGTTTTAACTGAAGTTCCAACATTTGACTGAACTGACTGTTGTGTAATTTCAGCTTTTGGTCTTTTTCCGTTACCACAGTGTTAAGCCTGATCACTCGTCTGCAAACGAGGGCATCCTCAAAATATATTAAACTTGGTTATATAATGCCATAGCATATAAATTTTGTGAATATGATCTAAATTATATACTGTGACACCTGCATTATATAACCAAGTTTAGTATATTTCGAGGATGACTTCGTTTGGAGAAGACTGATCATGCACGGCATTCTGACACTTGAAAATGGTGAAAGGACGAAATCATGACTGTGTAACAGATAAACAATCTATACACTCAAAAGACGGACCTTTCATCCAAACAGCAATTAAAGAAGTGGTAACAACGACTAATTTAAGGTGCTGGGTTCGAATAGTACTCTGATAATAGAAGATACAGGGCCCAGCGTCATCGATTTAGGCATTAAAATAAATTTAAAAAAACGGGTAGCCACAAGCGCCACATATGGTTGAAATAAGAAGGTAGATTGATCTTTCTAACATAAGAAATGGGGCCGGCCGGTGTGGCCGTTCGGTTCTAGGCGCTTCAGTCTGGAACCGCGTGACCGCTACGGTCGCAGGTTCGAATCCTGCCTCGGGCATGGATGTGTGTGATGTCCTTAGGTTAGTTAGGTTTAAGTAGTTCTAAGTTCTAGGGGACTGATGACCATAGATGTTAAGTCCCATAGTGCTCAGAGCCATTTGAACCATTTGAACATAAAAAATGATACAGCATTAATAATGAATAACACATAACATTTATAGGGGAAATGTGAAAAAAAGATCGAGGTGGTTATGGTTAAGGAAACAGGCGCAATTATCTTCCAACTGCACCCCTTAAGTTCTGTGGTCAGCGCAAACTCGGCTTACTGTTAATCGAGCTCTCCAACCTCTCTTGCTTGACCCTAAACTTCGCACTGCACGTTGTTCTTACCTCTGCACTTTCAGACGACACGATGACGATGCAAGTCACGTCCTCGTTTAGTTCGCCAGCAGTGTATGCACATAGGCTACTAGCCCAGTGTTCTTCCACAAGTCATCAGCGCTGATATCAAAGTTCGCTCCACCGCTCAATTCAGGACGAAAGAACTCAATCACAAATCTCAATCACGAACGGAAACCGAATGATTCTAGCCGCGTATTCCCAAATCGGAGAGGGCAAATTTCGCTCTCCGTGGCACGCCACCCGCTCTTGCAGCAATGCGGTCGGTGTGCCCTAACGATCAGACCGCAAGAAACGCAGCTCCCAGTCAAAGAAACCGACGTTGATAATCACCAGCTTAGTCATCACAGGAGCTCCCCACATGAAGCACATGCTTCCATCAAAACTCAACCCTCCAGCTTCACGGGGAGTCACTCTGCACCTGCAGAGTGACTCCTCCCACAGGAATACAAGTCAAAAGACAAATATAAAACGTTAAATACCCTGTGCTTTCACGGCACTGTGGAGAAGATATTATTGAAAAGCTCTGCCGCCACATTCCTAAGGATCACACTTTTTATTGAGTAGCGTCTTCCGACAAACCCTCGGCCGGTGGAGCGCCGCTGAAGACTTATTTGTCCCACCCACAGGGTCGCTATGCAGTGTTTGCCGCTCGTTTCTAAAGAAAAGGCGTTCTGTGGGGAGTTACAGAACACGGGCAGTGCGCCATCCCTGGCGCCTCCAGACGCCTTTACTGTGGACTCCAGCCCCCCCCCCCCTCCTCATTCCTTCCACTAAATGTCTCAGCTGGCCAATACCTTATCTCACTCCCTCAGTCCGGCCATTTTCTAACCAAAAAGACCGCCATAACTTCCTCTACCTCTCCGCTAGCGTAGACACTGATCTTTTGGCGAAAACCAATCTGCCTGTCTTGAGAGGAGGATGTAAGATGAACATCAAAAAAGCAAAACTAGGATAATGGAATGTAGTCGAATTGAATCAGGCGTTTCTGAGAGAATTAGATAGAAAATGAGACACTTAAAGTAATAAATGAGTTTTCCTGTTTCGGAAGGAAAGTAACTGATGATAGTAGAAGTAGGGAGAATACAAAATGTAGACTGGCAATGGCAAGAAAAGCGTTCTTGAAGAAGAGACATTTGTTAATATCGAGTATAGATTTATGTTTCAGGAAGTCCTTTCGGAAAGTATTTGTATGGAGTGCAGCCATTTATGGAAGTGAAACAGGGATGATAAACAGTTTGGACAAGAAGAGAACACAGAAGAATGCTGAAGATTAGTAGCTACTCGGAGATGAGGAGGCTTGCACAGAGTAGCATAGAGACCTGCATCAAACCAGTCTTTGGACTAAAGGCCACAACAACAGGATTACTTTTCCGTCTTTCGTAAATGTATAGTCATGTAAAATCACATGGTCCATAGAAGGGAACTTGTACCTAACACGCGATACTTTGTATCCGGTTTCTGTGGAATATATACAACCTTACCCATTACTCACATGATTTTCTACTCTTAAAAAGTTGTTTTTCCCCCCTACATTCTTTATTGAATGTCCTCACGTGTGCTCACGTAAGAATATCGTTCACTAGAGAACCACATTCTGTTTCCTTATAGATCCTACATATCCCGTTCTACATGAGTGCTGCTACAATGGAGTTTCAAAGCATATGTTTCCAGCAAGGAAGACGTCGATATTTAGCTACTATTCGACCTCATTTCAGCTTATTAGGTGGTATACGATACAGAGCACAATTCTGTTGACATTACACGAATCATTCTTACGACACTGATAGATAAGAAGTATATGAAGGTAGGAAGATTATTATTTAAGATCCCGTCGACAACGAGCTCATTAGCGACGGAGCACAAGCTCGGATGGGACCATCCCGGCATTCTTCGTTCTCTTAGGTTCCTTGACGTCAGTTGTGTAAGGGAGCGCACGCACCCACGGATTTATATTATAAACTAAATATTCGCCAAATCCTAACAAAGCCGACCTCAAACTAGACTGCACAAACGCTAGAGAAAAGGAAAAATTATCTCGCTATGTGGCGATTGCATAGCAAAGCTACTGTGAACCCGAGCGTTGATTTTAATATGACAGTGTTTTACTAGGCATGGTTTTTTTGGAAGCGGTACACTGTGACCTGCCTCCGACTATTTAACTGACTTACGTAAACGGTTACAGCGGCTCTACAGTTTAACGTGGGCTCCCTACAACGGTGCAACTAGGCGTTAAAAACGTTTCCGTGGTTGAAAGAAGGGATAACTCAGAAGTGCAAAACCCTAAGACCGACTAGGGGAAGAACCTGAAAACGAGGTCAGTTTTGTTTTGGTATCGAAATCGTGACCTGTTGTGGTGATTGTGTAAATGTTTTATGACTAACGGTTTCCATTTTATGCAACAGAAAACTAAATTATACATCCATCTAATATACAGCTTTCCTTGTAACTGCTTCCATTTTGGCAAATTATTTGTTTTATGCTGTGTGTACATCTATATTTTTTATTGATATAGTTTTCCCGTGGAGATGGTTCAACGATTGAAATCGGTAGAAAATAATAAGTTTGACCAGCTAACGGTCAACATGAAGCTCTTCAAATTCATGACAATTCAAGTCAGTTCATTAAACTATCATTAGGCACTTTTGGCAAGTAGTTTACGGTTGAGTTAAAGTCTCTTATAAACGGAGTGTGTAAATACTCCCTACAGGCAATAAGCATTTATGATGTTCACGACAACCTTTATACTGTACACGAATGAATATTAGTCTGAAAGGACACAGAGATACACTCCTGGAAATTGAAATAAGAACACCGTGAATTCATTGTCCCAGGAAGGGGAAACTTTATTGACACATTCCTGGGGTCAGATACATCACATGATCACACTGACAGAACCACAGGCACATAGACACAGGCAACAGAGCATGCACAATGTCGGCACTAGTACAGTGTATATCCACCTTTCGCAGCAATGCAGGCTGCTATTCTCCCATGGAGACGACCGTAGAGATGCTGGATGTAGTCCTGTGGAACGGCTTGCCATGCCATTTCCACCTGGCGCCTCAGTTGGACCAGCGTTCGTGCTGGACGTGCAGACCGCGTGAGACGACGCTTCATCCAGTCCCAAACATGCTCAATGGGGGACAGATCCGGAGATCTTGCTGGCCAGGGTAGTTGACTTACACCTTCTAGAGCACGTTGGGTGGCACGGCATACATGCGGACGTGCATTGTCCTGTTGGAACAGCAAGTTCCCTTGCCGGTCTAGGAATGGTAGAACGATGGGTTCGATGACGGTTTGGATGTACCGTGCACTATTCAGTGTCCCCTCGACGATCACCAGTGGTGTACGGCCAGTGTAGGAGATCGCTCCCCACACCATGATGCCGGGTGTTGGCCCTGTGTGCCTCGGTCGTATGCAGTCCTGATTGTGGCGCTCACCTGCACGGCGCCAAACACGCATACGACCATCATTGGCACCAAGGCAGAAGCGACTCTCATCGCTGAAGACGACACGTCTCCATTCGTCCCTCCATTCACGCCTGTCGCGACACCACTAGAGGCGGGCTGCACGATGTTGGGGCATGAGCGGAAGACGGCCTAACGGTGTGCGGGACCGTAGCCCAGCTTCATGGAGACGGTTGCGAATGGTCCTCGCCGATACCCCAGGGGCAACAGTGTCCCTAATTTGCTGGGAAGTGGCGGTGCGGTCCCCTACGGCACTGCGTAGGATCCTACGGTCTTGGCGTGCATCCGTGCGTCGCTGCGGTCCGGTCCCAGGTCGACGGGCACGTGCACCTTCCGCCGACCACTGGCGACAACATCGATGTACTGTGGAGACCTCACGCCCCACGTGTTGAGCAATTCGGCGGTACGTCCACCCGGCCTCCCGCATGCCCACTATACGCCCTCGCTCAAAGTCCGTCAACTGCACATACGGTTCACGTCCACGCTGTCGCGGCATGCTACCAGTGTTAAAGACTGCGATGGAGCTCCGTATGCCACGGCAAACTGGCTGACACTGACGGCGGCGGTGCACAAATGCTGCGCAGCTAGCGCCATTCGACGGCCAACACCGCGGTTCCTGGTGTGTCCGCTGTGCCGCGCGTGTGATCATTGCTTGTACAGCCCTCTCGCAGTGTCCGGAGCAAGTATGGTGGGTCTGACACACCGGTGTCAATGTGTTCTTTTTTCCATTTCCAGGAGTGTATAATACAGTATTATTTTAAGACCCATCGACTAGATAGTCAGTTCGTAAAATTAGATGAAAGTTCACTTGTAGAAACGTCTTACAATAAAATAGTAGTTAAAAGCACGATAATTATCTTCTTTCACCCAAGGTGTAACTATTGATAGTTAAAGAAAAAAATATTAAAACGATAGTATTTTCTGCCCCAGGTATAATACTGACAACCAACTTTAGGATTAAAATTATTAGACATTTACAGTGGGAATATAATCTCTAAAATCTTGAAGCTGAAACCCATTAACATAAAACAGAGTGAACGTTATTCTGTAAGTGCACCATCACATAATCAAAGACTATTCTGTGGCCCCTGATCCGTGTAGTCATATGCTAAGAAGTATGTAATTGTAAGAGGGTCAAAGGTAGACTGATAGTTACTAGATTAACACATGTGCAGCTTAACAGCATTTATCCAATAATATGTGGACAGATCGTGAAGACTACCAGTTTAAAGTTTTTGGACATATACAAAATATAAAAAATTACAGCTACTCTCAGACGAAGTAGGTATTAGCTAAAAGCAAATTTCTTCTTTCGTCTGGACGTTAATATCGTTACCTATTATTGGTTATCAATTTATAGATGAGTTAAAACCACTTATACTGGGAGTGTATAAGTACTTTCTAGTCATTTTAACTACTTCTAGACGTTTTTACAGATGAACATTCACCTAATTTCATGCTCTGACTGTGTAGTCGATGGGGCATGAAATAGCACTCTGTGATATCTAATTGTCCTTTCGGACTAATAATCACTCGTGTTGCGTAAGGAGGTTCTAACATTCTGCGTGGTGTCTGTTTGTTCTATATCGTGCCTCCCTACCACTTTCGCACAACGACGCTCTGAGCGTGTTTTTTTAGGGAATTGACTAGTTTGAACCTGGGACCTGTTGCTGGTAAGGAGACGCCAGACCACACATGACATGTAGAGTTCAGAACAGTTCAGTGAGACTAACGATGATATAACCAAATACTTAATGATTTCAGCGTCAGCTCCACTTCACTCCCTGTAAAAGAATCTTAATACTAACTAAATTTAGTGGAAGGGGTTCAAGGCTTTCATATTTTTAGTTAGCTGGTAAAATAACGTCGAAAAAGCAGTTAAGTTTACCATTGGAAATTTTATTCTACTCACAAAACATTGTTTATAAATTGCACTATTGATAAAAGGAAATGTTTTAATACAGGATGATAAAAACAGAGACGTGAACGAATATTCCCTGAATGGGTTTCCAAGTTCTACAATGGATCGAAGGATGACCTATGCCATATCACATCTATAATCTAGGTTTAAATTAAGTTTCACAAAAGAGAAAACTATCAAAATGGTCTACAGTGACCCTCAATTATCTTTAATTACTTATCTAAGTTGTCGTAAATTACAGTGGCTGATGTGGCTTTTCAATAGCTATATAACAGAAAAATCATCGCGTTTCAGATTTTTACTTCAAGCGGCAAATGTGAACACCATGAGCTTTAATTGACGATCGATACTAGTATTACGCAAAAAGGGGGTGTAACAGATGAGACTTCTGCAGTTCTGAGTGAAGCTTTATGCGCTGTTATGCGGCATCGCGTGCGTTCATTACCTTGTTGGTGTTCGTCAGGAGGCGGCGCGCAGCACAGCTCCGCTCACCTCGCCGTCTCGAAGCAACTCTCTCCTAACTTCTCCTTACTACAATTTACCGAAGTTGGTTTAAAAAAACTATCTGCCTGTGTTTTCATCTGACCAATCGGGGCCTCAATGTTAACATTAAGCTCTGCCTACAAAAATTCTATCTATCCAATGAGAAACGTTATACTTTTCGTGCTGGGGGAATGTTTTTAAGGTTTGCAATGTAACAGAGACGCGAAAAAGTCTCACGCTAAACTTGCAGCTGGTGTGGTCCTTTTAGTGTTATCGTAAGATCTATACTGTTCTTCTGGAGGGCTCTATCTTTTAACATGGGCTGGTGGGTGGTCCTGACGTAACAGAGACGCGAAAAAGTCTCACGCTAGAAGAGTGGCCCTTTTTGTGCTATCATAAGATCTATACTGTTCTTCCGGAGGGCTCTAGCTTTCAACATGGGCTGTGGGGTAGTCCTAGCGGTTAGCTGGCCACGTGGGTGTCCGTCCCTTGTCGTAGGGCCTTCCAGCTTAACACGGTTCTGCTCTCGGCTTCTGTTCTCGTTTCTCCCCTCGGAACTGCGTCTGTCTCATGGTAGGAAGGTATGACATCCATTTAGGCGTTCTTGTGTTAGTCTGTGGTATTCCATTTGCTCACTCGTTACTCGCATTACTTAGGTTAATTTAACGTCACGATTTATTCGGAGCTATGTGACATACTATTGGATTTCCTTTTCATGTCAGGGTTTTCATGGAAGGTGTTGGATTTGCCTGACACCTTACAAATCACCACCCTTCGAACTTAATTTTTGTACTGAAGTTAAGCAATGATTGAATCGTTGTCTAAGCCAGTCAAAAATTATTCCGTTACCTGAATTTTGTTGCCTACTGTTCAGCCACGTTATTCTGTTCTATGCTAGTTTGTATTATATTTTTATATTCTTCCACATTATTATCAAAAATATGTTTATATTGACAAGGGAAGAATATTTTTATTCTATTATAACTATTTTCTTTCTTTATTTAATTGTGAAGTTTGTTTTTTAAGAAGTTTGTTATCGAAAGTGAGGAGTCTTTCACATCGATTTTCTTAGGAATATTGTTTTTATAAATGTAGTAATTAAGTAAAATCTATTCCTAACACATTTTCCAAATATCATGTACAAGTAAAATGTTTTTGTTTCTAGAAACTCATTTCAACATTGTTACACTAACAAATAAGAATTATTTCCAAGAATTGCTTTGACAAAGAAATATACATACACAAGTATTGAGATATTATCCTAAGAAATGGTACAAATGTTAAAAAATGGGAAAACATACAACAAGATAATTTTTATTCTTTGTTTGTACAATGAGAAAATAAGTAAAATGTAGTTATTCTTTTATTTTTATGAGGAGAAAATAAGTGGCATATAGTTTTAGTGTTTATTATGCCTTACTTTTGTTCTTCATATACTGTCCATTTCAGAACTAATGACTTATTTTTATCAATATTCTATTTTTTACTTAAGTCCATAGTCGATGACTGTTATTTTGTACTTTATTAGCTGTCTGGTGTGCTTAACTTATTTAGTTTTTCACACATTTCTTTTGCACAATTCCTACATCACATAATTTGATTTCACACATTCACACAATCCTATGAATGTTTAAGCATGAGGTTGGCGAATGTTTTTGCACGAAGGTGAGGGACTTGAGCGAGATGGATGCGGGCAAGTATTTGATGTACAGCTTCGTTCGTCGTGTGTGTTGCTGTTGTGGAGGTCCTATAATGGAATGCAGCTGTGAGTGCAGAATGTCGTGATTTACTGGCTTTGTATGCGTGAAAGTCATCGTTCCGTGTCGCTGAAAGCGGTCGTTTTCCGTTGTAATACTTCGCAGATGACTAGTTTACAATAGGATAGGGATTTGGGAAGGTATTTCGTCTATTCTTCACCCGTCTTCTTTCTTGGTCTTAATCTTGTGAATCTTCAACTTCTGTTCTTCCTGCTTTTTCTCTGCTTCTTACTTGATTCTTGGTTCTTCTCTGGGCAGGATATGGAAATATTTATTGATAACTAGTCGCTTTGAAGTTCTCCTCTTAGTAACAGTTTGATAAATGGTTTGGGCATGTCATTTCTACTTTGTGGACGTTTTCTTCAGTTTCGTGCATCAGCGTGCTGTTTAATAGCAGTAGTGTGACTTTTACACATATTTTTTGCCAGTGGTTGCTTGCCCAAGCGGTCTTCTCATCAGGCCTTTTTTTGTTCGCTCCGCTGAGTCGGGGCGTCCCGGGGTTTATGAGCGGTGAAAGTCTGGTGTTTGCCTGTCAGTCCCTGCACCGGTCCCTTCACCGGTAGATTTACAAGCACACTTTGTTGGTCTCACTGTCCTTTCCCTTCTCTCGACACTTCTACGCTGTAGGAATCGTGTCTTGCTAATTACGTCCTTTCCTTTCTTGACACTTCTCTGGTTGCAACTTGTGGGTCGTTGCATCTGGTTTTTTTGCTGGAGTTATTTCAATGGTTTGTACAAAAAGTTTCACTTACATATGTCTAGTACCTACATTGTTTTACGTCTTCTTAAAAAGCTTTACAAGTTTCGGCGCCCTTTCCATGTTACAATTCTAAGATATTTTGAGTCTTAACGTCTACAAAAATCCTCAAATTCGTTTTTTATTTTTGTGTAGTGTAGTGGTGTATAGCATTTTAGTATTTCGTGCTGTTAGACTATCTATGCTTTATCCCTTCACCTTAATCTATGGTACTATTGGTGTTATTTTTTTTTTGTTTTTATTGAAACTACTTTCTTTTTCCCACCTTCCTCTCTCTTCACTCTTCTTTCTCCTGACGATCTTATCTGCAACATAATCTGAAATACTGTGCTGATTATTTACCAGTAATAGAATTAATCTTCAAACTTTTTGATATGGCTCACATTGTGAAGTCCTAAGGTTTTGCTGTTTTACTTCAAACTTGTACTGAAAGTGTTTAATACTGCCAGTCTTGGGTAAAAATACCTCTGCTTTATCTCGTAAAATACTCTCTAATTCTCTTTTACTGTGTTCTGAAATACCTTGAACTTCTTGCAATTTTTCGTCGATTTCCTTATTGACTTCTAACATGAGTTGAGGCGATTCGCCCTTTTTGTGCATACCATTCTAATTCGTCATCCTCTTTATCTCGTGTCATTCTTAATTGTTTGTTTATAACTGGTATTTCTTCTAATTTTAGCTTTTGCTCAAAGAGAAGTGTGACATTCCCGAATGTCACGCTACCTTTCCCCATATCAATTATCGCTTGTCTCTCATTTAAAAAATCTGCACCTACATAATCAAATCTACAGTTAGTTTAGGTATAATCATGAAGTTGGCTTCGATCTTTTGACCTTGACACGAAAGAGTTAACCTTGTTTGTCTCGTACCTTCCGCAGCATTGTTTCTAATAGGACCTCTTACTTTAATCTTACGTGTTTTCAGAACTGGCAATTCCTCATTGGCATTGCACTGCATGAACAAATTTTCTGAGATCACAGTCACTTCACTTCCGCTATCAATTACAATATTAACTGGGATATGCTTTACCATGGCCTTCACAATTGGTTGTATTTGAAAGGGTTGGTTCTGTTCTTCTTCTTCTTGCATCAACGAATCCTCCACTGAATCATACGTGAGTCTTTTTAGGAATTTCCCTTGTGAATTCGAACTTTCTGTAGGATAAGCTTCGACTGCTACTTCTCTCTCTTTTATTTCCTTTTCTCTATTTCTTCCGTCATTTACGCTTTCTTCAACATCCTCTACTTTTTCCTCATCCTCGTCTATCTTCTCCTTCTTCGTTGCTACTTCCACGTAATCGCATCTAAATGCTCTAATTATTGCTTCATAACTTCCTTCATTATTTATGTTGGGTTGTGTGCCCACTCATAACTTACTTCCAACTTCTGTCGACTGCGCATTATCCTCATTGAATTCGCTTTCCCTGGTTTCCATCTCAAATAGCTCTGCAATACTCATTACTTCGTCCTTTCCTCCTACATTCGTTGTGCATGCCTCTGGTAATTCATCTTCCTCGTCAGTATTCTCCCAATTAATTTCGTCCCAACACGACATTGTTATTCTCTTGTCTTCGTTTTCATCTGGTCCCTGCGGATTTGTTTCTACCTTCTTCTCTTCTCGTGATAAGATTTTTACTTCTCTGTTCAAGGTGCTGCAATTGTCCTGGGTCGGTGCGTCTTTCTCTATGGCATGGGCGCTTAACTGTCAATTCGAACGTTTATCGGGGTTTGGTGGTCTTACATCCACCTCTTCTATCTGTCTTCTCTTTTCTTGTTCAGCTTCTTGATAGTGGTTTCTTTGTTGATAATTTGTCGGTCTATTGGTTCTCCAGTACCCGTTCTGGTTGTCGTTATTCCCTCTGTAATAGTTGTTGTCGTTCCTGGGTGAATTATAGTTATTGCCATATTCTCTTCTAAATCCATAACCGGTTCTTTGTTGAACTGTATTGTCGTTTATTGGTGCGAAGTTATCACGTGGTTCGTAATTACTGTTTCTTCGTACTGTGTCTTGTGGATACCACTGCTTTTTGCTTTCGTTTTCACGTGCGCTTCGTCTTTTTCTTGCGTCATCTTCCGAAACATCAACTCTAGTTCCCTTAGAATACCTTTAAATGCTTCGACGTCATTGCCTCCGCGACCTACTAACGATTGCTGGTATTTCAATGGTAGCTTCATCGCGCATAATTTAATCAATTCTCCGTCACTGTATGGTACATCTAAGCATTGATTTTTCTTTGCCATTAATTCGAAAAATTTCACGGGACTCTTCTCTTCTGAATTTTCAAAATATGGGTTCTGTAATAACTCGTACTTCACTCTGTTCTGTGCTTCGCTGGACCAATATCGTGAGAGAAACTTCTCTCTGAAATCTTCGTACGATCGGCAAGCCGCTGCAACATTCTGCATGGTTTCTGCGACTGTTCCTGACATGTGTGCACATATATAGTCTAATTTGTGTTCTAGCGTCCAGTGTTCTGGTAAACCTACTCGGAATTGATCAACAAAAGTTCATGGATGTAATGAGTTTCCTTCTCGAAAGTGTTGAAATTTTCAGACTGTGAGGAAATGATCGTTGTCGTACTTCGTCATAATTCCATATGAAATTTGCGATTCTTCGCCACTTTTGTTTCTGATCATTTCTCCCGTCGTTCTTTCCGGTTGTGGTAGATCCATTGGATATTTTCCACTGTAACTTTCGTCTGCCCTTGCGTAGTATCGTTGGAGTGGTACGCAATAATTATCTTCCATCGGTTGTGAACGTGTAGCTGAATGCATTGCACTGTACTCTTCGCGATCTGGCTTTCCATTGTCGGGTATTGGTTCGGTATCTTGTCTGGCTAACCTGGCTGCTTCATTGCACGACACAAACTGTCTTGAAACATACATTTGTGGTTCCGCATGTGTTTGTGACGACGTTTGTTCATCAAGAATTTCGAAACGTGTTTGTTGCTGTGCAGGCTGTCTGATTTCACGTATGTTACTTCCCGCCTGTGATTGGAATCGCAAATGCGTAATATCTTCGTTAATTGCTTGTTTTTCTGGTGCTGTTACAGATACGGATGTGGTTGCAGACTCTGTCCTTGTTCGATCCTGTTCACTACGCTCTTCAATGGTTTGCAACAACTCTGTTCGCAATTTCTGAAATTGTCACTTCGTTTGCGCTTCTATTTTGACTATGCGGTTATCATATCTTTTCAGCGCTGCTTTTGTGATACGTTTGTGTAACACACTGTTTTCAACAACTTCACACGCTGTACCTGCTGCTTGTCTAGTAATTTCGTTTATCTGTTTCTCTAGTTTCTTGACTTTACCCTGGGTGTTGTTACGTAATGTTGTGACCTCGTCCTGAGTGTCATTACGCAATGCTTGTACGTCCACTTGTACCTTGTCAATGTCTGTTCTCAATCGATTGTGACCTGTTATTAAGTTTCCTATCACTTCTCGAGATTCTTTTGCCTCATCTTCAATATGACTTATGTATAACTGAATTTTTTTGTTTTGTTCTTTAATCGCACGCATTTGTCTCGTAGTTTCTGCATTCTGAATTTGAATTTGGTTCGCTATGTCTTTATTTTGCCTGGTCATGGTTTCCGTAATTGGTGTAATAATTCTGCCAGATTGGTGGGTCCTATTACGTTTTCTTCCGACGTCCTACGCTCTGTGTTTTCGCCCAAGTGTTGGTTCGTAACCGATTGCATTGAACTGTGCTGTGACACGTTTCTGCTCGCATTCCTTGTACTCTGTGGTGAGGGAGCTCTGATTACTTGTAATATGGGTTCTACGTATTCAAGACGCAAGTTAGAATCCTCATCGACTGTCTCTCTACTTTCCTGCTCCTCTGTCGTATGCTGACTCACGTTTTCTATGCCTTGACGTGCATTATACTCGTTATGGTGCGTTATATGTCCTATTTCTCGCAATACTGCATCGTATGTTGTACTGTCCTCTATTCTCTGTCCATCTTCATGTTGGGTCTCTACCTCAGTTCGGTCAAGGTCTCGATCTGCCATTGCTAATCTTTCCGAATCCCTTATTTTCTGCTTTAAAAGCAATTCACACGCCCTACTTCGAGTCAACATGCGCTCATACGACCTCACGCGTTTTATAAACTTTTTGTTCACACGACTTGACAAACCATTCACTTACTTGTTGGGTCAGAACCAACTTGTCAACGATGTATCCGCCACCTGTGCGCTTGCATTGGAGAGAAAACCTAATTCTAACAATATTAAAATTCGTAACTTAATTATGCTATTGTCTCTGCTTGAATGTCGCAAGTTTTATTGAATACTTTATTACTATCTATCGCTGCAGCTACTATTTTCAACTATTTATACCTTTCTAAAAAAAATTTTTTTATTACGAAAATTTTTTAACAGGATATTTTTCAGACCTAGTTAGGCATGTGGTCGACCTTCAATCATGGTATTTTACCAACCTGGCAGGGTCGCCAGTTTCTAACATTCTGTGTGGTGTCTGTTTGTTCTATATTGTGTCTCCCTACCACTTTCGCACAATGATGCTCTGAACGTGTTTTTTAAGGAATTGACTAGTTTGAACCTGGGACCAGTTGCTGGTAAGGAGACGCCAGACCACACATGACATGTAGAGTTCAGAATAGTTCAGTGAGACTAGCGATGATATAACCAAATACTTAATAATTCCAGCGTCAGCTCCACTGCACTCCCTGTAAAAGAATCTTAATACTAACTAAATTTAGTGGAAGGGGTTCAAGGCTTTCATATTTTTAGTTAGCTGGTAAAATAACGTCGAAAAAGCAGTTACGTTTACCATTGGAAATTTTATTCTACTCACAAAACATTGTTTATAAATTGCACTATTGATAAAAGGAAATGTTTTAATACAGGGTGATAAAAACAAACTGCGTTCAACCAAAATGTGAACGAAAATTCCCTGAATGGGTTTCCAAGTTCTACAATGGATCGAAGGATGACTTATGCCATATCACATCTATAATCTAGGTTTCAATTAAGTTTCACAAAAGAGAAAACTATCAAAATGGTCTACAGTGACCCTCAATTATCTTTAATTACTTATCTAACTTGTCGTAAATTACAGTGGCTGATGTGGCTTCTCAATAGCTATATAACAGAAAAATCATCGCGTTTCAGATTTTTACTTCAAGCGGCAAATGTGAACACCATGAGCTTTAATTGACGATCGATACTAGTATTACGCAAAAAGGGGGTGTAACAGATGAGACTTCTGCAGTTCTGAGAGAAGCTTTATGCGCTGTTATGCGGCATCGCGTACGTTCATTACCTTGTTGGTGTTCGTCAGGAGGCGGCGCGCAGCGCAGCTCCGCTCACCTCGCCGTCTCGAAGAAACTCTCTCCTAACTTCTCCTTACTACAATTTACCGAAGTTGGTTTAAAAAAACTATCTGCCTGTGTTTTCATCTGACCAATCAGGGTCTCAATGTTAACCTTAATCTCCGCCTACAAAAACGTTATACTTTTCGTGCTGGGGCAATGTTTTTAAAGTTTGCAACGTAACAGAGGCGCGAAAAAGTCTCACGCCAAAACTTGCAGCTGGTGTGGTCCTTTTAGTGTTATCGTAAGATCTATACTGTTCTTCCGGAGGGCTCTATCTTTTAAAATGGGCTGGGGGGTGGTCCTGACGTAACAGAGATGCGAAAAAGTCTCACGCTAAAACGGTGGCTTTTTTGTGTTATTGTAAGATCTATATTGTTCTTCTGGAGGGCTCTAACTTTTAACATGGGCTTCGGGGTGGTCCTAGCGGTTAGCTGGCCACGTGGGTGTCCGTCCCTTATCGTAGGGCCTTCCAGCTTAACACGGTTCGGCTCTCGGCTTCTGTTCTCGTTTCTCCCCTCGGAACTGCGTCTGTCTCACGGTGGGAAGGTATGACATCCATTTAGGCATTCTTGTGTTAGTCTGTGGTATTCCATTTGCTCACTCGTTATTCGTATTACTTTGGTTAATTTAATGTCACGATTTATTCGAAGCTATGTGACATACTATTTGATTTGCTTATCATGTCAGGGTTTTCATGGAAGGTGTTGGATTTGCCTGACACCTTACAAGGTTCCTTGTAAACACCGTCAATATTAGTGCTTCTAGAAATTGGTTAAATACTAACACCATACCTGGTTTTAATTCAACTGTGAACTAGTTTTTTATATGTGTACTGACTACCACTCCAAAGGCCGACAATATTATTGATTTAATAGTTGACCTTGTTAGTTACATGTTTATTCTGATTGAAGGATGGTAGTCCTCTCTGAAGATTTTCTAAAAACAGAGTTTATTTGCTTAAAATGTTCTCTGGTACATCTAATTTATTCTAGGGTTCATCCTAAAGTCGCCAGAAACTCCGTTACTGAGTTACAAGGCGATTTGTTAAAAAGTGTCTCCGAAAACCATTCACAGCGGGAAGAAAACGTCGACGTACAATGTCAACGACGGCCTAACAGGCATTACGGAAGTAATGGATGTACTCGATCTTGTCATCGGACCAGGTTGTTACAAGATATGCACAAAAGCGGACGGAAAGCGTATCGAGCGAACAGAGCAGAGGATGACATAAGATGCCAAAGAGGCCCGAAGGACCATCATGGCTTCGAAGAAGATGGACCTCCTCTTGGATCTGGAAGGGTTACTGTAGATCCAGGGATCGGTTATTACACACAAGTTTAACTTAACTATAATGCGTTTCTCTGACACCTCATTTTTCAGATTGACGGGAAACATAACTTGATAACGACATATACATTTTCATCGGAATTTGATGCCGGCGTTCCAAACTGAACTCTCTATCAGCGTACGTATCCTTTTTGTGATATTTTCAAAAGCCTATTTTCGGTGTACGCTTTTGTCTTGCTGTTGTGAGTGAAGAAAATGACATTTGTTTCAGAACTTCATCATTTTGAGACAATATTTTTCAATTAGGCCTGTCCTTTGTATGCTGATATAGAATGTGTTGAAACTATTTTTTTACATGTCCAGTATGAGAGCTTTGGATATTTCAGTGTTCCGGCTACAAGGAGTTCTACCACCTGTTGCAGAGGTGACAGGGAGCGTCCGATGTGGGTGCAAAAATTATTCTTGAAAACCCAAACTGTATGGAATAGAGCCATATAATCTTCGTTAGAATTGTTTTTTAGTTTAGTTGACAAAATCACAAAAGTCACCTATTTTTACTGAGTTCAAATACAGATACCTCCTTGAGAACTTAAGCTTGATCTTATGAGCGGTAGCCTTGACAACTTGTTATATATGATTTACGAGGAACGCTGTTGCGTGATGTAATTTATGAAAAATTTTTCTTTGTGCGCAGGTGCATCCGAAGGTGGGACCAGATGTCTCGAAATAGATTACAGAATAGTTATAAAACCAACTTTGCAGCTAGAGCCATTTTATTTATAATTTCTCATTTGATTATCAATTATTTTAACACTCATTTCTGCTTCGTTTATTTTCCACCAGAGGTATAGAGTGTTATGCCACGTATTAAAAAGCTCAACTCATATTATAAAAACGGAAAGTGTCTCTACTGTGGCTAGAGTGACACTGCATACAATATTAACGGCTTTCATTGCATTCATTATGATTTATTTAGTAACAGGTTACTCATGAGTGCCACAGGAGAGTGGTACAACTTCACAATTTCTGTAGCGGTAGTTACAGTCAACCTGGTTCTAGTTTTTCATTAAACGAAATATGACTAACATAAATCGTTTGCTTATGTACTCTGCTATATGTCGTCGGGAGTCCTGCTTACTACTGCACAGTTTCTGCATCGCTGCAACGTCGAGACGAGACCCTATATTTACCTCATTACGTTTGTAACTATTTCATTACAACTCTTTCACACAGTAATGTGTAAAACATGAACACTAATCACATACTAGGGCTCAGCCTGTTCCGAGTGGTCGACCGCTGCCTGTGAGACAGTACGGGGCTCTATCTATGGTCGTGGAACACATGACTAATATGTAGCCAATGCCTCCACCCTTTGTTGCCTGTGAATGAATCCTGATGAGTCCGCTGCTTGTTCAACCAGGCAGCTCCTCGTAACAGATGTAGTCATGAATAGGAAGACAGTGAGCTGAACCAGACGCGAATCAAAGAATTTCATGTACCTTATTCGCACGTCTACATGCAGTTCTTACGCGTTGTGCTGGCGCCGAGGCGAGTGCCATTTTTCCTACCTGGGAAACGCAACGCACAAACAGTTCAAATACAAAACTATGCAGGGCTTACCTGACTGGCAGGCAGAAGGCGTTTTATCCTTAGCATAAGCGTCCAACAACGTAACGAGAAAAAACGTTAGATTTACGCAGTCCGTGATTCCTATACGCAAACAACCGATAACAGAAGAACAAGCTGTATAAAGATTTTAACATGGCTGTCAATCAGCGACTATTGTATAATACAAAATTTTGAAAAACACAGCCCTCAGTCGTGAACACAAGTAATTTGTAACCTAGTTTTCGGTTTCACAACGGACAAAATTAAAACTAAATGTTACAGCATAACGTACCAAAAAATACGAAAGCTGCGGTCATACCTGACAGCGTCAGATCAACACAAAACTGAAACATCATGTGACTTGTGCGCTACGGCAACTTCAAGACATACCGCCATCTGGTGGCTAATTGGTAAAACAAGCTATTTTGTAAACATCTCTCGTAACTGCAGAGAGGGAAATAAACAAACACCTGAACGGTGAACATGAGGTAATTACAATAGCGTAGAAATCCTTAGTTAAACAAATGAAACAACGCAGAAATACGAAATGTTACCAAAATCCCTAGTTCAATTCAGCTAATACTCTTTCATAATCGTACAGTATTAGGATTCTGCAAACTTTAAGTCTGAAATCGCCATTTTGCCCGATACCATTTTCCTGAATTCAGTTAAGATTTACATGGAATGGTCGAAGACCATCGGGGACGACAAAGTACGATGTGCAACATGCAATCCAGCAGAAAATTATCAAACCCCGTATTCTCCACCGGAGGAGGTGAGATTAACTATGCTGTAGCCACTGTTGCTAGGGATGCAGTAAAATACGGCGCATTTTGCGCACGAAACAGTATGGTGATTTTAACCGATTCCATAAGTGTACTGAAGGGGCTTAAAAACCGAAGTGAAAGAAAAGTGGTTCTCCTATAATTGACCGAGCGGGGTGACGCAGTGATTAGCACACCGAACTCACATTAGAGAGGACGACCGTTGAAACCCGCGTCCGGCTGTCCAGATTTCGGTTTACCGTGATTTCTCTAAATTGCTTAAGACAAACGCCGGGATGGTTCCTTCACCAATCCGAGCTTGTGCTCCGTCTCTAATGACCTCGTTGTCCACGGAACGTTATATACTAGTTTCCTCGTCCTCTCCTATAATTTATATACATTATTAAAGAAGTCGTTACAAATAAGCAAGCAGGAATAGTATCAAATTTCTTCTGGGTTCCAGAGCACAGTGACATTTTTCATAATAATATAGTAGACAGGTAGCCGGCCGGTGTGGCCGAGCGGCTCTAGGCACTACAGTCTGGAACCGCGTGACCGCTACGGTGGCAGGTTCGAATCCTGCCTCGGGCATGGTTGTGTGTGATGTCCTTAGGTTAGTTAGGTTTAAGTAGTTCTAAGTTCTAGGGGACTGATGACCTCAGAAGTTAAATCCCATAGTTCTCAGAACCATTTGAACCAGTAGACAGGTTATAGGAGGTAACAAATATACTTAGGATAAACCCTAAACGACAGATTACCTTAAAAAAGGATTGCTGATTGTATTCAATGAAAAAGCGAGAAACGAGTTGCACACGCAATGAAATTCGATGTTGAATTCAAAAGGATCACGTTATGGACAACTGTAATCTAAAATAGCATTAAGTCCTTGCTTTTTACTGATTGAAATAAAAGTAGACGATTATTATGTGCATGAGCTTAAATCATGCAGAATTTAAGACATACCAATAGGACTGAAGGTATCTTGTCACGTAATTTATTCAATAAAGGAGACTTGAACCACCTATTATACTCGTGTGCCATATCCTTTATCATCGCACTGGTTAACGCGAAGGTTACTCTTCCAAAATCTACAGTAGAATTGTTATCAAGCCAAAAACAAAAACAAAAACAAAAAAAAATGCATTATTATTAAATGTTACCCTCAACCACTTGAATAAGTGTAACCTTTACTATCTAGAGACAGTGTGTGCATGATGTATGGATATTTGTATGATGCTATGTTTTCTTTTTATTTCGGTGATGGGTGGCTGTTTGGCGATGTCCAAAAGCCAATAAAAAGGAAAACCTGGTATAACTGTACAACTGATAGACATCCCAATCAGCGTACAAATTAATGGACGCATGAGAGCTTTTAGTCTCCTATAGCTTCAACGATTCAGTACAACTTTCACAGTGTTAGAATCAGATCGATAGAATCATCAGATCTGAAAAGAAACTGTGTAGCTAGACCGTGTTCGTTACAAATAAACCAGCAGCGGGCGTTACAGCAACAAGAGCCGCGCCGCATCGCGGTAAATAGTGTTCACCGCAGCATCAGGGCACGTGTGAGCCAAATATTCGAAACGCTGGCTGGGCGGCGTGTTTGCCATGCAAATGCAACGGCGCAAAAGCCGATCACACGTGCTGCATTCCGGCGGACGAATGGCGACCATCAGTCATCACACCATGCAACTCCCAAATATTTGCTCCCTTTATCAGAGGACAAAAAAAAGGGGGCATCCACTTTTCCGCCGACACACACCTCGCACGTTCACAGGGCTATGTGAGACTGCAATCAGATCGCCATTAATAATAATGACTACGAACTGTCGAAAAAGGCGGCGGTAAATGCCAGCGCTTCATCTTACACGACCTCACGGCGCATGCGCACGATTGACGAGCTACCAGGAAAGTACTCTGCTCCCTACTATTGGAGGCCTCTGAACAAACTGAACGATTTCTGTGACCTAATGCGAATATTCAACACCCCCTGTAGATACTCTTTATCTATACCTCAGAAGTGTTCACCTCAGCAACCAGTTTAGCAACGCTGCCTGCGGTGCGGAAGTACCGGGACTCAAAACTACTCGGATTGTTTCTTTCGTAGAGATGCACTGAGCCTCGTGAGACCAAGTAAGGAGCTGCTTGAATAAAGAAGCGGCGGCTTTGCCCGGATTCATCTGCTGGCAATAATGACTGGGAGGACTGGCGACATCCTGGGTACATGTTCCACCATCACAGATGGCTGCTCATACAACCTCGAAGGCAGCGGTCGGTCTGCCGGGATAGACGTAAGGTCTTATTCGTGATTGGTGTTTACGTTATACACTAGATGTTCTATCCAGGAGACCATCGCAGCATGGACATGGGATAGGCAAAGTAATGTGAACATCTCTACTTAGTTGGGAATGGTTTATTAATAATGGGTACGACCCCCACTTACCCATAATACAGCTGCGATTCTTCCTGCAATACTGCCATACGATGAGAGTATAGTATCCAGCGGAGCCTCATACGATGATTGTACTGTCCTGGCTGTGAGAACGGTTGCCTTATAGTCCTGAAAATGACATCATTGTTGGCGAACAACATCTGAATCATGGGGTGCACCTGATCACCTAAAATGTTCACACAATCGTTGGATGTAACACGGCCTTCGAGAGCAATGATGACACCAGCAGAAGACTATGATATGGCGGCCCACACCATCACTTTTCCACCTCCATGCTTAAGCTTTGGAATCAGGCAGTCAGAATTGTAGGCTTCTTTTGGCGCTCTCGAGACGTAAACCCAGCCCGATGTTGGAAATAACGAAAGCGTTGACTCATCGGACCATGTGATGTGATTCCACTGATCAGCCGTCCAGGACGTAAGGTCCGGACACAATGTTTTACGCTTCTGTACGTTGGTTTTCGTCACTAATGGCTTCGGCTTAACAGCTTGTCCATGAATTTTTACTTTATGGTGTTCTTGGCGGACAGTGTCGATAGATACGAGGAGTCGAAGATGGCTATTGAGCTCTGCAGTCACTTTAGCGGCCATAGTTTTGTGTTGTTTTGACACAATTCGTGTTAGCGTATGACGATCTCTGTCATTTAGTTTTGATTCGCTCCCACTATTACGTTACATGACGATGTTTTTCCGTGTTTTGTGTAGGCTGTTATAACTGTTGAAACAGTTGCTCTTGAAACACTCAGTAAGTTGGCTGTCTCAGTCACTGATTCTCCAGTAATCGGGCCCCACAATCTGCCCTCGTTGGAGCTCTGTTAGATATTTCATTGCACGTCGACCACGGTCTCTGAATGCAAATACGAAGTGTGGACTACTCGTAAACAACCTGCACTGATGCCTAGTCCACACTGAACACGCACAGTCCAGCGCGACAAGTGCCTTACGTGCGTAGTTGATCATCAAACGCAGCCATTCCATTACTGACACTGTTCACATTATTTTGCCTATTCGCTTTATGAGCGAATTCGAGAGTACCAGGTGAAAACAAAAATCTCTTCAGGACTTCCCGGCGACTAATGAAGTCTACCAACAGTGTCAGTTAGGGCTAATTCTTAATAATTAAGTCAGTGCTCTTGACTTACCTACCTATAGCCGAGTTTTGTAAATGTGGTCAAGTCCGTTGCAGTAAAACACTGGTGAAGTTAGGAGGAACACACTGAGATGGCGAATTCCAGTGATAGCTGGGTGGTCCACTGAGGAACGCTGACCGACGTAAACAGCCTTAGCTAAGTTCTGCGACCGGTAATGCCGCTCTTCCCCTGTTTCCTTGACAAACCGGCTGCTGAGGCCGTCTGTAATACGCACACCGGACCAAAAATTTCACTCTTCAGGGAACATCGCGCTAATACCGTGTAACCGCGTCTCTAGCCAGTTCAGTGAAGCAGGGATCCCACAAGATTCGTCAGGTATGCCATATCCAGCTGAAGCCACGTATCGATGATATGATCACAAAGAGTAACGAAACTGACACGATATTGTTTGCTGCGCCTCACTCTTTCTTTATAGACTCCCAGACATTTTCTGTGACATTAATATTGAGTGATTTGCCAGGGCAATGGAGGTGCGATAGGGTGCCTGAGTGTTCGTCAAACGGGAATGTATTTCTGCAGCACTGGAAACACGGTTCCTGTTATTCTAGAAGATGAGAGAGTTAATAGTATTGTCTTTCCCTGACTCTGCTGCCTTACCGTGGTGAAGAGTTTTGTGAACACTGCTAGGCCCAGGGAGTTCAAGCTCTCGGCAAGGTCACCCGAAGCAGACGGGGCACTTGGCCAGGAGTCAGACGAAGAGCAGCCTGCAGCGTAGGAGGCAGGGAGGGAGGTGCTCTTAGGCGTACCATTGCCGACATTCATAGAGGAGACGACCCTGAAGAAAGACAGGGAAGATATCCTAGAGAATTGGATCGGTAGCCGTGGCGAGGGCAACCCAACTGTCTAAGAAAGACAATCCCGAAACAAAAACTGTTGTGCTGGGAAACTTAAAGGAGACAGCCCGACCCCCTATCGAACTTGGCTACAGATCGAAATCCTGTAACAATTTCCAGAAGAAAGCAAGCCAATGGATTACCTGAAGAAGACCTTGGTATACAATAGGAACAAATGGCTTTGAAGGTTAGTATATTAAATTGGCGACCGGAATGCAGTTTCTAGGATAAAGAAGCAGGAAGGGAAAATGAGCTAAAGTCACAAAATATTGGCCGTTACAGCAAGAACCTAAAAGAAATCGAAAGGTTCCTCAGCTATAGGCAGTTTCGAAATTATCTACAGAGGTGTCCCCGGAAAGGATTGAATCTTGTTGGAGTTGGTGTTCTGTAGAAGAACACTTTAACGAACAAAATACACTCTAAAACCTTTAATTATTAACTCACAACTGTGGTCGGATTAAAGATATCCGGTAGTTAGGTGTCGGTAATTTGTGTATATTCTCCATAAGAGGAATAGAATGATGACTCTGAAGAGTTCTGTGACATTTTGCACAGGATCCTGTATCAGATAAACAAAATGATTGTCTGACTAAAGCTGGATCCTTAAATGCAAGGGTGGGTAGCATCCCTGTGACAAATGTTATTGGTGTTTAAGGGAATAGTGTAATAACTAATAATGGATCAGACTGAAGGCGTTGTCAGTAAATAATGAGTTAAGTACAAAAAACACTTGCTTCTGGCACAAACAGATCCAAAAATACACGTGGTCAGCTATAGACTCTACCACAATTATAGACTACGTAACAGCAAATAAGAATACTCGGTCTCTAGTGCAATACACAATTCTGTGACCAAGGAGCCTCCTCAGACCATTTATTTCTAGTCTCAAAAATAAAACTCCTTTAAATATGGAAGGTAACTTCCAAGCAGAAACAAAATGTTGATGATTCAACATTTAAAGTACATTTGGTTTATTGGTTGCTATATCAGAAATGGTTTGAAAGTTTCATGAGTTTAAAATCAAAAGTGAATAACATTTGTCGGGAATGGAATAATATAAAGGAAGCAATAATTAAAGAAGCAACGGAAGCCCTTGGCACAATAAAGAAAAGTGATTTCGAAATGAGGCCTGTGACAATGGGATGACGAAATACATAGCCTAACTGAAGATGCCCGCTTAAAAATTTAAATTCTACGTATGAGCAAAATGTGAGATTATATTATAAAAGGAAATCATCTCTAACGAAAAGGAAAGTCGGTCAAGTTGAACATGATGTAAAAGAAAGACAAAAGAAAACATACAAAATAATGAATCATTTGTACAAAGAAGATAACGACAATCCAGAAATAAACACAATATCTAAAACTAATTGGTTACAGTACTACAAAACGCTGGACAGATGCTCAAGATAATCAGTGGGTTCTAGCTGAAGTGGATTGGAATGAAACTTAATAAAGCTACAGGACGTAATAACTTCTAGCAGAAATGGAAAGATTCGAGAAAGTGATAAAATCATATGATAAAATATGCAGCAAATACTAAAAAATTAAGAATACTCGATTTGACAAATAGGTGCTGGCAAAATGGTTATGCCACTGGAGAATGGAATACATCCCAGATATCACCATTTATAAGGACGGAAATAGACGTGAACGTCCAAAATACAGAGATATTAGCCTTCTGAACGAATTTTATAAATTGTATACTAGTATTTTAACGTAACGACAATCGGCAATCGCTGAAACTGTATTATCGCTGAAACTATGTTTTCATTAACGGAGGTCATGATCAGGCTGTATCTATACCACGACACGGCTAACAGAAAAATATCGTTAATTCAGTTTACGGATACTTCTTGTTGTCATTGATTCCAAGAAACCGTTTGATAAAGTACTTCGAAACTAATTAATCACCTCATCATATAAGATCTGTACACGGGTTGTATACGAATACCAAAATACAAATAAAAATTATTGTCAGCCGACATAACACGACTGAAATAAACTAGGAAGTTAGACAAAAGCGTCCCCTTCAAACCTCTTTTTAATACGTACATGAACGATTTAACGAAAATTTCCGTACAGAGCACGAAACATTTTAAAATGAACAACGCGGATGTTAATAGACTTATTGTTGCTGACGACCAAGTAATTACTAGTCAGAATGGGGGTGAAGTACAAGAAGCAGTTTTCATTTTAAAGAAAACTGTCAGACACTATAAAGGGAACGACTATTACGAAGACTAAATCTGTGGTGTTTCTATGACAACAGTCCATACGAGTTAATATCGAAATTGATAAGCAGTTCATAGAGAAAGTTAATACATTCAAAAATTTTGCGTGCTGTGTTATATATGGGGCAAATAATGAAATATAAAATAAGTTAGACTGAGTAACTGTTCCTGTGGGAGACGAAGCCCATAAAAATATTCTACTCAAGTTCTATAGCGATATGAATACACGTGCACTATTCTGTTGATGAGAAAACTGAACACTTCCTAAGATGGAAGAAAAGAAAATAGAATAATGTAAAATGAACCTCCTTAGGTACTTGGCTGGGTACATTCAATCGATAAAAGGAGAAATGACGACACTGAGCTCAAATGAATATGTAAAACATAATTGGCACAGTACAACAATATCAAAAAGAGGTGATATTTCCACTTTTACTGTATAAACTGTTTTTGTTTACAGCCGGTTTCAGCCTTTTGACCAATATGGATTGATTTTGTGGCTGTGCAACAGAAAAGTATGCCTTACATATTGAAATGTCAGCATTTTTAAATAAGTGTTGTCTATTCGTTTTGGTTCACAAATGATATGTTGTTGTTGGACAGCCTGTCAGGCTATGATGAACTTCTATGAGCAAACTACACAACAACATCAGTTAAACTGGAAACAATTACTAAAGCCATAAAACAATATAAACCAAGTGGCAAGAGAACTATAGGGAAAGCAATGGAGAGATGACTCGACTATTTTTGAAGGAGACGGGCTGTCCCGTCTCCTAAATCTCATGCAGGTGATAACGGTGAAGGACAGCATACTCATTACGAAGACGTAGAAGACGGCGCTACGGTTGGTCACCTATACCATTGGACGTTCTATTTCATGTTTTGGCGCCATGAATGAATTGTGTAAGTCACTGTACGAGAAACAATCACAGGAACATATCTGACTTGAACTACACCCTCCAGTGCTGTGGGTTCAACGACTGATTGACTGCCACAATGCTTTGCATCATTTCAAAAGCGGCAAAATATCGATTCTTTGTACTACATTACACGCCTCTACTATTACTCTGTTTCTGCATTACCCCTCCATCGACGGGGTACAGCATTTTATGACGCTGTGAGCAATCGAGTCCAAATTCCAACTGCACCCAATTAACTTCGCGGTGTTCCGTTGGGGAAGTGTTTGTGATAGGACTGAGTTCACCAGCATCATCAAATCCTGTCGGGTCTGAAACCGACTGTCGCTGCGAAAGTCGCTTACGATGTTTTTACGTCCACTTTTCTTACAGGCCCAGTTACGCGGCTACGTCTCGTACATAGTTCCTTGTAGTCATACTAGACTGTCCGCGTTGATACACCAACAGATTCACGGTGTGGTCATGGGTACGTTCAACGTTCCAACGGTGACCCATCTTACTCTGCTCAAATGGCTCAGATGTCTCTAAGCACTATGGGACTTAATATCTGAGGTCATCAGTCCCCTAGACTTAGGACTACTGAAACCTAACTAAACTAAGGACGTTACACACTCCCGTGCCCGAGGCAGGATTCGAACCTGTGACTGCAGCAGCAGCGCGGTTCCGGACTGAAGCACCTAGAACCGCTGGGCCACAGCGGCCGCCCTTACTCTGTTGCTTCCATACACCAGACAGGAACATGCTATGACTAACGTCAGAGGTGCAAGGTCACTGGACCGTTTTGTAGAAATTCTACTCCGGATGAGACTGCTCTATTAAGGGGGGTAGGGATTAATATTTCACATAGTGAGCTCTGTACGTTTTTACCATGGTGCATCCACATAACTCGGTGATCAGTGCTACAGATATCAACAGCTGGCAGAGATGTAAGAATGTTTCTCATAAAATGCCCAACATAAAAAAGATCATAATCAGCTGCGTTTTTTTCAGTATGAGCTGAACAATTTTTTTTAACGTTCCTACACAACATTATCAAAAATATCCAGACCCCCTATATAATGTGTAACTGACCACTGTATTTACGATCCAACGAGCCCGCAGCGCAGAAGATAACTCTTAGAAACATCGTCTAATAAAATCCTCAATGCTTCTATAGTAACTTCATAATGCATTTATTGTGATGGAGCCATTTCCGCTAGATTGCCATCTTCATACCAGCTAAAAAAGTTATATAACCTTTTTCATCTTTTATACTGTCGATTAATCATATTTTCCAATACAAAAATTTGATATTTACGTCTACATATCATCAGTGGACGCTGTCACTCTGCACTGAATCGCAACGTAGTGTAAGTTTAAGACTTATGCTATAAGGTGTCGTGTGGTTTGCTTCTGTTGTTACAATAAAGGATGATTAACAATAGAAGCAAACCACAAAACCGTTTATACGAGTAGAACAAGAGTTCTTAGCGCACAGTACTTTGTAATACAGTACAGGATTATAGCGACCACTGATGGTATATGAACGTCAGTACCACATTCGTATGTCCGAAAATATAATTAAACAGCGTTATAATAAAGTAAGAACGTTACGTAACTTTCGCAGACGATCAGACGACAGCAGCATAGCCAAAATGTACGTATCAAAAAAAGAGAATCATTAAACTACAGTAGCAGCCATATGGATTTTATTACATAGAGGCCAATAAATCTCATGAGAAGCTAACGCGCCAGGTTAAAAGGAGTAATTGAATTTTGTGTGATCAGTAGAGAAGCAGGAGCAACGGAATGGGTAGGCCACGAGAGCACGTTGACTTCGAACATGGATGAGTCATTCGGTGTCACATAAATAACAACCAAAACCAGGTAACCTTCACGTACTTACACACAGGGACCATCGAGTGTTGTGGAGAGTCCTTGAAAAAGTCGCATGAAATCAGTGGAAGGAATCACTCGTAGGTTCCAAAGTGCTACCAATACTCCAGCTAGCACGATGACTGTGCAGTGGTGTATCAAGGTCGAGCAGCACTTCATAAGTCACATTAGCAAGTTCACTGGACAGTGGAATGCTTAACAGCGTAATTTGGAGCGATGAATCACGCTACATCCTGTATCATTGCCATGGAAGTGTTTAGGATAACCGAATGACTGGAGAACGTTACCTCCACCGTTCGGAGTGCCAACTATGAAGAGAAGAGGAGGTGCTGGAATGGTCTGCCACTTTTTCATGGTTAGGCTGTCGGGCTTTAGAAAACACTATATGCGAAAGTATGTGAACATATTTTATACAGTTGTTTACTATTATATAGAGATATTTCGGAGATGGCGACTGTTCGTATCAACATGACAGGGCACCCTATGATGAAGCATCATTTGTTAGGCAGCTGTGTGTGGACCACGACATTTCTGAAGTGGACTGGCCTGCCCAGAGTCCGAACCTGAAACGAGTGTAATGACTTTGAAATGAGTTGGGTTTAGTCCCCAACTGATTTCATGCCGTCATAAAGTCGAAGGTTGGAGAGAACGTATTTTAAGTTTTTGTATGTCCATCCTTTTGGCAGGAGGTCTGTGGAACGACGGCCGTTTACTGTTGTGACAAATAAAACACCTACAGCCGTCCTTAAGATTTTTTATTTTATTTTATTTTATTTTATTTGCAGCCATCTTCAGGCTGTTATTGAGGCGTCAGGGGTTGATATGATTCCTATACATATCACATCAGTTGCCAGCATAACTGGATACGCAGATAATGTCGCAGCACTCCAACCATCAACTGCGTTACCCTTAACGCAGTTCTCTTTTCCTACTGGCTGCCTTACGTTCAACCAGCATTCACTTTCATTTTTCAGAAGTCAAGTGCATCATATCGCTCTGTGGCTGGCGTTTTAATAATGTTCCAACGGATGTTTTTCCAGACAGTGCGATAGCGTATTTAGCAAGTTGCATGGAATTCAAACAATGCAAAAGGTAAAGCAATTCCCACTCGACACTGGATGATTTGACTTCTCCACTTTTTCTTTTCTTGAACAAGCCAACGGATTCCATGATATTCGTAATTCAGAGATTAAACCTAATTTAACTCAACTGAAATTATTAGCGATGTGTGGCAAGCCGAATCCCTCGCCCTAGCGTCGTCTAGCCACATCCTTTTCCTGTTCCTTTTTTATCTCCCTGTCAGCCTTACTAGCCGCTGCTCCCGGAGCGCTAGACAGGAACATGTCCGGTACATAAATATCAGTAGGGAATCTTATTCTTGACACCCTTTCTCCAGTGTGAAGGCACGAAACGATGCCACAGTTCAGAGTCGTAACCATCTACATCTACATAAATACTCCGCAAGCCACCGTACGAGGCACGGCGGAGTGAACCACGTATCACTGTTAGCCATTTTCTTTCGGGAAAAGATAAAGGGAAAAACGACAGTCTATGAGCTTCCGTAAGAGCCCTAATTCCTTTCATCTTATTTTCATGGTCCGCGAAATGTTCGTCACCGCCGGCAGCTGTAGACACTGACCTGTCAATGCTATAGCCCTTCTTGTTTGGGACACTTTCGCATCGACTTTCTTTCGACTGCACTGGAGCACTTGTCCTACTTAAGATGCTTCCACACGACACAGAATCACAGCCCGTCTGGACAAATGTGTTTAAGCCGCCAGAGCTACCTAGCCGATGCCGTACTTATGACGTCGCCATCGATATCTTCGAGACGCGAACCACCTACTGCTGACTGCTTGAGCTCCTAGTAGCCTTCCCTCCACCTCTGCCTCATGTCATAAGGTACACAGTGAGGTGCAGGAGGATGGGTGTTGCTCCCCATCCAGGTGGGCCCTTGTTCAGCACCCACTGGCCGAGCCTGGGCACGAGTCGCTATATCCGCCGTACCCACCACAATGGAGAGGTAACACTAGCCGTACACTGCCGACGTAGAGCAATGCCTACGTCGGCGCTTCCTTGCCATTGCAGTCGTTTCCGAGGTTAATCGCCCGCTACCTGCTGTCACCCACCTGCAGACACAATGCTCCACATTTATTTTCTGTTGCTAATAAAGGATATTGAAGAATATAGCGCTTAGTCGTGAATGATGCATTGATGATGGCTATTCTGTAGTTGAAATCGATCTGAAATAAACTGATCGCTGCATTCTTCCATTTATGTGAGAAAGGAAACAAAGACATTATCAGCTAGTAGGCATTGATTTATATCAGTGAGGTAGTTTGAAAATGTGTGCCTGACTGAGATTCGAACCCAGGTCTCCTGCTTATTAAACAGTTCTGGTGACCACTACGCCATCCAGACACAGTGGTCGGTAGAGCTACAGCGACTACCCAGGCACGCCTGCCGTCAAATTCTCAGCTTACCCATACACTACTGATGTAGTTCCCTTGGCCCTTTATTGCCCTCATTTGCGGCATTGCACAGATTTCCATAGGAGCTCGAGCTTCATGTGCATCTGCACTGAAAGCATCATCGGCCGTACTCGCCTTAATTGTTTATATATGTGATATCTTTCTTTCGGACATGTCCGGAAGAATAGACACCGCACATGCATACACACGCACATACTTCCATTTGCACATCCAGTGGATTCCAACATAAATGCCTACATCGTCTGCACCTCCAGCCACTTACAGCAAGGAGCTACCTACCTCCAGACAACCACTACACCACGAATCAATCTTACTCATAAATCATTCTCTAAGTTTCGTCATTGTTTCTTCCTTTTTTATACTTCAGATTAGTAGCAAAGGACTGCATCCTTCTCTAACACTTTCAACACCATCCAAAGTGGTCAGTGTGCAGTCCCTTCCAGCAGAGATGGGGGGGGGGGGGGGGCGGGTTGGTCTGTTCCGAAATCTTTTCCCAACGGAGTAACCTTTATTCTATTTTTTCACCTACAAGCCACATATCCTATGAATAGATGTATCTGTCTTTCAGTAGTTTTCATTGCATTCTGCCTCTTCATGCCGTTGATCAATGACGATTTTTCCCCCTTTGCTATCCCACCTCGAGGAAAAAATGGTTGGATTGAAACTTTGTCCGCCATTCTGCCATCTTTAACTAGTCCATTGGCCGAACTGCGGGCATTTCTAATAGCGGGAAACCTAGACCACCATTACTGATTGCTGTTAACGGTGTGAACGGTATGCTATATAACTCAAGGACACACACAGAGAGAAGAGAGAGAGAGAGAGAGAAAAGATTAGTCAGAGAAAATCCAACATTCCTATTTTAAATGCAGATGATGAAAGGACGAAACAGGACGCTTTCACTTAGTGTACGTTGACTGTGTGTGTTTGTGTGTATGTGTGTGTGTGTGTGTGTGTGTGAGAGAGAGAGAGAGAGAGAGAGAGAGAGAGAGAGAGAGAAAGAAGAACGAAGTGCTAGAGGAGGAAGTGCATGTTGTAGTCGCTGGGCGTCAAGAGGTGTGCGATATCTTTCTTTGGCGAAACTCTGCCAAACAAACTGCGTCCCAGGGGAGCAAACAATCTGGCGAGGCGCGGCTGCAGTCGGTAAGTGTGGCCCGGCTGCTCCCAGGGGCCGAGTTCCCAAGTAACAAGTCCATTACTGAAGTAATTGGAGCTTTGCTTAGGAGCGCGCTGCGGCACAAACTTGGCCCGCGGTCTGGGGCCGGCGCAGACACGGCGCCAGTTCGCCGGCGATCAAGTCTAACAGCGCCCGCCCACGCAGCCCCCTCCACACACGCCACGGGTCGCAGGCTAAAGTTACGCGGGCCGCCGCGTCTGTTGCAATTTGTGACGTCACTCGACTTAACGCGACATCCCCGTCGCAAAGTCTCATCTCTCTTTCCCTAAAGGCGATCCAGACTCCGGACCACAGTGCGAGGGACGTCACTACGGCAATGGAACGTTGCTTAATATGTACTGCAAGCCCACCTCTCAGGAGAGAACAAGGATGTAGTTTTTCACCACTACCGTTCAGTAGAAATGTTGGAACACGTGAGGCAATACTAACCTTACGACTTATCTTAGAAGAAAGATTAAGAAAACGCAAACCTACGTTTCTAGCATTTGTAGACTTAGAGAAAGCTTTTGACAATGTTGACTGGAATACTCTCTTTCAAATTCTGAAGGTGGCAGGTGTAAAATACAAGGAGCGAAAGGCTATTTACAATTTGTACACAAACCAGATGGCAGTTATAAGAGTCGAGGGGTATGAAAGGGAAAGCACTGGTTGGGAAGGGAGTGAGACAGGTTTGTAGCCTCTCCCCGATGCTATTCAATCTGTATATTGAGCAAGCAGTAAAGGAAACAAAAGAAAAATTCGGAGTAGGTATTAAAATTCATGGAGAAGAAGTAAAAACTTTGAGGTTCGTCGATGACATTGTAATTCTGTCAGAGACAGCAAAGGACTTGGAAGAGCAGTTGAACGGAATGGACAGTGTCTTGAAACGAGGATATAAGATGAACATTAACAAAAGCAAAACGAGGATAATGGAATGTAGTGAAATTAAATCGGGCGAAGCTGAGGGAATTAGATTAGGAAATGAGACACTTAAAGTAGTAAAGGAGTTTTGCTATTTAGGGAGTAAAATAACTGATGATGGTCGAAGTAGAGAGGGTATAAAATGTAGACTGGCAATGGCAAGGAAATCGTTTCTGAAGAAGAGAAATTTGTTAACATCGACAATAGATTTAAGTGTCAGGAAGTCGTTTCTGAAAGTATTTGTATGGAGTGTAGCCATGTATGGAAGTGAAACATGGACGATAACTAGTTTGGACAAGAAGAGAATAGAAGCTTTCGAAATGTGGTGCTACAGAAGAATGCTGAAGATAAGGTGGGTAGATCACGTAACTAATGAGGAGGTATTGAATAGGATTGGGCAGAAAAGAAGTTTGTGGCACAACTTGACTAGAAGAAGGAATCGTTTGGTAGGACATGTTTTGAGGCATCAAGGGATCACAAATTTAGCATTGGAGGGCAGCGTGGAGGGTAAAAATCGTAGAGGGAGACCAAGAGATGAGTACACTAAGCAGATTCAGAAGGATGTAGGTTGCAGTAGGTACTGGGAGATGAAGAAGCTTGCACAGGATAGAGTAGCATGGAGAGCTGCATCAAACCAGTCTCAGGACTGAAGACCACAACAACAACAACAACAACCGTTCGGTACGCAGAGTGTTATTGGGGGGATTTTCAAAATACTGAAATGAAATTTTGTACCATGCTTTACATAAAATTAACGCATTTATTGTTAAACTCCTTCGATTATGTACACTGAAGAGCCCAAGAAACTGGTGCACCTGCCTAATATAGCGTAGGGCCCGGCGAACATGCAGAAATGCCGCAACACGACTAATCCCTGAAGTAGTTCTGGAGGGAATTGACACCATGAATCGGGGACTGGGTGTTTGTGTTGTCCTCATCATTTCATCATCATTTGTGAGAGTGACTAGATTGTGAAAAGAAAATGGACTGTGTAAAAATTGGGATTTTGTACGGGCGCTGATAACCGCGCATTTGAGCGCCCCACAAACCAAACATCATCATCAACACCATGAATCCTGCAGGGCTGCCCATAAACCCATAAGAGTACTTGCACTTTGCAAGGCATCCTAGATATTCACAATAATGTTCATGTCTGGGTTCATGTCTGGAGAGTTTGCTGGACAGTAGAAGTGTTTAAACTCAGAAGAGTGTTCCTGTAACCACTCTGTACCAATTCTGGACGTGTGGGGTGTCCTGCTGGAACTGCCCAAGTCCGTCGGAATGCCCAATGGACATGAATGGATGCAGGTGATCAGACAGGAAGCTTACGTACGTGTCAACTGTCAGAGTCGTTTATAGACGTATCAGGTGTCCCACATCACTCCAACTGCACACGCACCACACCGTTACAGAGCCTCCACCAGTTTGAACAATTCCCTGGTGTCAGGCAAAGTCCATAAATTCATGAGGTTGCCTCCAAACCCGTTCAAGTCCATCCGCTCGATTCAATACGAAACGAGACTCGTGCGTCCACGTACCATGTTTCCAGTCATCAACAGTCCAATGTCGGTGATGACAGGCGCAGTGAGGCTTAAAGCTTTATGACAATGTCTTTAAAGGTACACTAGAGTGCCTTCGGCTTCGAAAGCACATATCGATGATGTTTCGTTGAATTGTTCGCACGCTGACATTTGCTGATAGTCCACCACTGAAATCTGGAGCAATTTTCGGAAGGTTTGCACTTCTGTCACGTGGAATATTTCTCTTCAGTCGTCTTTGGTCCCGTTCTTGCAGAATCTTTTTTCCGCCTCAGCGAAGGCAGAGATTTGATATTTTACCGGATTTATGATAGTCATGATACACTCGTGAAATGGTCTTACAGAAAAGTCCTCGCTTCATCGCTACAGCACATAGGCGTTGTCGACAGCAGCGCCGTATTCTGCCAGTTTACATATCTCCGTATTTGGATGCGCATGCCCATGCCAGTTTCTCTGGCGCTTAAGTGTATATTTAACTTTTCTACGATATTTCAAAATTTTATTTTCAAAAAATAATATACTAATATGTACCTTTTTCACATAAAGTATTCCCGAGAGTTTTTAAAGGATTTTTTTCTGTTGATCAAAATCGAAATTATCACTTGGATGGGTTTACTTGTAAGATACGGAACAATCACAGTTGATCTATAACACCAAAGAGTATACACCATAACCATTTAGCTGTAGCCCCCGCAAGTTTGCTGAAAAATAATACACGTTATTGATGTTCACCAAGTTAGCATTGAAGTGTTGCTTCGAAAAGTGGGCGTAGCAGGAAGGTCGCACCACACATTTAATTCATGGATTTCGGATGTGATTACATCATTGAGACTTTGGAAACTTATTTCCCACAAGTTCAACTAATAATTAAAGAAATAAAAGGGAAATTGACATTTTAGGTAAATTTCATGACCGTCCCCCCCTTAAAAGAAAGTAATTCGCATTTCTATAGATGCTAGTGTGGACCAGAACAAGAAGAAAAGTGGAATAAATAAGCGCTATAAATTGCGCACCTTAAGAACTGCGCGAATTCAACCGGTAGAAAAGATGTTTCAAAATACGAAGACGAACAAGTGCTCAGCGCTCTTGAGGTCAGCGTATTCAAAGTGCGCAGTCCCTGGACTTTTTTTCTTGTTTTGGTCCATGTTATCAGTTTTCGAAGTATGGAAAGGAAACAGTTTGCAGTACAAGAGATTTCTGCAAATTTTGCCTTCGTTTAGTCCATACTAGTACCTCTCAGAATATGTAACCGCTTTTGTTATCACCCTGTACACATCGAAGAAACAATTATGGAAATAAAACAATGGTTCAAAAGTGGAATTAAATTGTGGGGTGAAAAGATACCAGAGCTAACACTTTCTGATGACATTTGCTATCCTCATTGAAAGAGTAGAAACTTACAGGATACGATGAAAGGTATGAACAGTCAAATGAGTGCATAATATGGACTGACAGAGGCTGAGTTTGTCCAATGGTACCAGCTTGATGAGTTACAACGTCACACACTTTTCAGGAGGGATAGTTTCCTGTGTAGGAATATAATTTTTTATATGCAGACCAAGAATTAAACAATTGCAAGTTATTTTGACCATTTATTTGCCAAAACTAGTGCTCATACCAAATACGTAGCTCTCTCAGGCCAATTTTCCCATTCTTGCTTGCTGTCACATAAATATTCTTTACAGCCCTTGCATGAACAAACACGAGAAATAATCGTAGGGGACAGATCATCTCCAATTTTTCGCAGCACGGCAAATAACTATCCAGCCAATTTACCGTCCAGATGAACAGTCGGCATAATGTTAAGCGATAAGGCATCTTGATGCAACTCTCTTGGTACCTGTCATTTCCAGGGATCCTTTCATATGCATTTCCTCATCAAATCCCAAATGCTCGGAGTTGGAAACAAGTTAATTACTGAACAATGAGATAAGATTATCTCATATACAAATTCTAGGGTCGATTCCGTAGTTTCCTGTGCATCGCCAAGTCGACGCTTTCTTTGAAATTTTGTTATCTTACGACCTGCAACTCTGTAGCACTGTTTGGAATTATGCAACCATACGTAGCTTCCGTTGAAATCAGTGTCGTGTATTGCGCGTGCAAATTGGTGTGCAAAATGTAATAGGTCAGAATCATGGACACCCTGTAAATTGCATCGACCATCGTTGGAACGTGCGAACACCAGATTTTGTAACAAGTCCTCCCCTGAATATCAGCAGTTTTTGTTTTGCCTACACGGCCGTATTGCTGCGGACCTACTCAAATCTGTTCATAACAGGTTTTTTTTTATTAATTTTGTTGATAACCTTCCACACAAATTAATATGTTTGGTACCCGATCCTTGGACAATGATTATACTTTACTACCTTCATTGGAGAGATTCAATCAACGCAGCTTCAGCACTCATTTTCATAGCCTATAACTAAAGAATTCGGACACTTTTAATTACAATAATTCCGACACTGGAAATATTAATCAGTTAGTCTTCGCTTTTTCCAAGTTGTTTGTTGTTGTTGTTGTGGTCTTCAGTCCTGAGACTGGTTTGATGCAGCTCTCCATGCTACTCTATCCTGTGCAAGCTTTTTCATCTCCCAGTACCTACTGCAACCTACATCCTTCTGAATCTGCTTAGTGTATTCATCTCTTGGTCTCCCTCTACGATTTTTACCCTCCACGCTGCCCTCCAATACTAAATTGGTGATCCCTTGATGCCTCAGAACATGTCCTACCAACCGATCCCTTCTTCTGGTCAAGTTGTGCCACAAACTTCTCTTCTCCCCAATCCTATTCAATACTTCCTCATTAGTTATGTGATCTACCCATCTAATCTTCAGCATTCTTCTGTAGCACCACATTTCGAAAGCTTCTATTCTCTTCTTGTCCAAATTATTTATCGTCCATGTTTCACTTCCATACATGGCTACACTCCATACGAATACTTTCAGAAATGACTTCCTGACACTTAAATCTATACTGGATGTTAACAAATTTCTCTTCTTCAAAAACGCTTTCCTTGCCATTGCCAGCCTACATTTTATATCCTCTCTACTTCGACCATCATCAGTTATTTTGCTCCCCAAATAGCAAAACTCCTTTACTACTGTAAGTGCCTCATTTCCTAATCTAATTCCCTCAGCATCACCCGACTTAATTAGACTACATTCCATTATCCTTGTTTTGCTTTTGTTGATGTTCATCTTATATCCTCCTTTCAAGACACTGTCCATTCCATTCAACTGCTCTTCCAAGTCCTTTGCTGTCTCCGACAGAATTACAATGTCATCGGCGAACCTCAAAGTTTTTATTTCTTCTCCATGAATTTTAATACCTACTCCGAATTTTTCTTTTGTTTCCTTTACTGCTTGCTCAATATACAGATTGAACAACATCGGGGAGAGGCTACAACCCTTTCTTACTCCCTTCCCAACCACTGTTTCCCTTTCATGTCCCTCGACTCTTATAACTGCCATCTGGTTTCTGTACAAATTGTAAATAGCCTTTCGCTCCCTGTATTTTACCCCTGCCACCTTTAGAATTTGAAAGAGAGTATTCCAGTCAGCATTGTCAAAAGCTTTCTCTAAGTCTACAAATGCTAGAAACGTAGGTTTGCCTTTCCTTAATCTTTCTTCTAAGATAAGTCGTAAGGTCAGTATTGCCTCACGTGTTCCAGTGTTTCTACGGAATCCAAACTGATCTTCCCCGAGGTTGGCTTCTACTAGTTTTTCCATTCGTCTGTAAAGAATTCGTGTTAGTATTTTGCAGCTGTGACTTATTAAGCTGATAGTTCGGTAATTTTCACATCTGTCAACACCTGCTTTCTTTGGGATTGGAATTATTATATTCTTCTTGAAATCTGAGGGTATTTCGCCTGTTTCATACATCTTGCTCACCAGATGATAGAGTTTTGTCAGGACTGGCTCTCCCACGGCCGTCAGTAGTTCCAATGGAATATTGTCTACTCCGGGGGCCTTGTTTCGACTCAGGTCTTTCAGTGCTCTGTCAAACTCTTCACTCCCATTTCATCTTCATCTACATCCTCTTCCATTTCCATAATATTGTCCTTAAGTACATCGCCCTTGTATAGACCCTCTATATACTCCTTCCACCTTTCTGCTTTCCCTTCTTTGCTTACAACTGGGTTTCCATCTGAGCTCTTGATATTCATACAAGTCGTTCTCTTATCTCCAAAGGTCTCTTTAATTTTCCTGTAGGCGGTATCTATCTTACCCCTAGTGAGATAGGCCTCTACATCCTTACATTTGTCCTCTAGCCATCCCTGTTTAGCCATTTTGCACTTCCTGTCGATCTCATTTTTGAGACGTTTGTATTCCTTTTTGCCTGTTTCACTTACAGCATTTTTATATTTTCTCCTTTCATCAATTAAATTCAATATTTCTTCTGTTACCCAAGGATTTCTACTAGCCCTCGTCTTTTTACCTACTTGATCCTCTGCTGCCTTCACTACTTCATCCCTCAAAGCTACCCATTCTTCTTCTACTGTATTTATTTCCCCCATTGCTGTCAATTGCTCCCTTATGCTCTCCCTGAATCTCTGTACAACCTCTGGTTCTTTTAGTTTATCCAGGTCCCATCTCCTTAAATTCCCACCTTTTTGCAGTTTCTTCAGTTTTAATCTACAGGTCATAACCAATGGATTGTGGTCAGAGTCCACATCTGCCCCTGGAAATGTCTTACAATTTAAAACCTGGTTCCTAAATCTCTGTCTTACCATTATATAATCTATCTGATACCTTTTAGTATCTCCAGGGTTCTTCCATGTATACAACCTTCTTTCATGATTCTTAAACCAAGTGTTAGTTATGATTATGTTGTGCTCTGTGCAAAATTCGACCAGGCGGCTTCCTCTTTCATTTCTGTCCCCCAATCCATATTCACCTACTATGTTTCCTTCTCTCCCTTTTCCTACACTCGAATTCCAGTCACCCATGACTATTAAATTTTCGTCTCCCTTCACAGTCTGAATAATTTCTTTTATTTCATCATACATTTCTTCAATTTCTTCGTCATCTGCAGAGCTAGTTGGCATATAAACTTGTACTACTGTAGTAGGCGTGGGCTTCGTATCTATCTTGGCCACAATAATGCGTTCACTATGCTGTTTGTAGTAGCTTACCCGCATTCCTATTTTCCTATTCATTATTAAACCTACTCCTGCATTACCCCTATTTGATTTTGTGTTTATAACCCTGTAGTCACCTGACCAGAAGTCTTGTTCCTCCTGCCACCGAACTTCACTAATTCCCACTATATCTAACTTCAACCTATCCATTTCCCTTTTTAAATTTTCTAACCTACCTGCCCGATTAAGGGATCTGACATTCCACGCTCCGATCCGTAGAACGCCAGTTTTCTTTCTCCTGATAACGACATCCTCTTGAGTAGTCCCCGCCCGGAGATCCGAATGGGGGACTATTTTACCTCCGGAATATTTTACCCAAGAGGACGCCATCATCATGTAATCATACAGTAAAGCTGCATGCCCTCGGGAAAAATTACGGCTGTAGTTTCCCCTTGCTTTCAGCCGTTCGCAGTACCAGCACAGCAAGGCCGTTTTGGTTATTGTTACAAGGCCAGATCAGTCAATCATCCAGACTGTTGCCCTTGCAACTACTGAAAAGGCTGCTGCCCCTCTTCAGGAACCACACGTTTGTCTGGCCTCTCAACAGATACCCCTCCGTTGTGGTTGCACCTACGGTACGGCTATCTGTATCGCTGAGGCACGCAAGCCTCCCCACCAACGGCAAGGTCCATGGTATCAACAACATAATAATCCCTTGCGGATTTGAGGAAAGTTAGCGTTTCAACCCCCACAAGTACTACTGTTCTTATTCTAAAGAACGATAAGGCAGTTCTTAGAATATTTATAATACTTACGTTAATTAGTTATTTTCAGTCTGACTCCAATCTTGTAGAGAAGCCCAATCATTTTAGTTATTAATTAAAATAACTGTTTCTGTCTCAAACAGCATTATTTTTCTTATTTACTTGTTAAATAGGCATTTTGCATTAGCCATTTAGCCAGGGAAGTTACAGAAACGTTATGCAATGCCATATATACAATACAGGCATATTAAATTACAGGGACAGAATTCAAATTTTATGGTGGAATTTGCACAGGTGAATGGAAGGGAAAATTACGACAACAACGAGAATAAAATGTTCGCAGGAGCTATAGACGATCCCCTGCATCTATAGCGTCTGAGTAAACCAAAGAGTAGTGACTGTATGATACCTCTCTGAAAACATATTTTATAATGCAATAATGGAGATTTTCCTTTTATGTGTCTTGTGAAGACATATTGTTCAGTTACTTTAAAGTAACTTCTCAGTTTATACATTTTACAAAACTGTAATTTTTTGTAATTGTTGACTACTAAATGGTGTATGCAAGCTGAAAGTCAAATATCATAAATCATATGTCATAAACTGTATGGTGGCTAGAGCACTTAATTATAAGATCAGCACGAGACTACAATACTTCATTAGAAAACGTATACATAACCCAAACAATATACATAATCTGTAAATTTTATGACATCTTGTCGTTTTGTTCCTGCAGATGATGTCATAGTAAATAATGCTCCTAAAATATTTAGTGCACTTTGTATCTTTACTGCGCACATCCTGCAGGAAATTTACAAGCATTTGCAACTTCGTTCCCAAAACGCTTGATCTGTTACCTTCTACATGTATTTGTGTTGTAAAATAAACCATGCGTAGCATACATAAGTATAGCTAATTTTTCAGAATATTGGACATTTAACGTTCTTTTGAGCACAACATAATATCGCATTTGCAATACATATCTCACTGGCGTTAAATGGCAACTTAAATACTCGCAAGCAATGCATGACTTACACCACAAATTTAAAAATGTTTTTCGGTTTATATCGAGTTGCAGGTGTCCCTGCACTATTTGCTACGTTAATATGTAGTTATCAGTAACAGCACGTATGAACAAACGATGTCAAGGTTTTTTTTTTCAATTGATTGTAACCTTGCTCTTACGTATTACTCGCTTCTAAGCGTTTGGCTAGTATGGTGCCTAAGTTATTGGTTGCTGCTGCTCCTCATGTCTGTCTTTTTCATGAGAACGAAATATATGAGTGAAGCATAACTGAAATAACGACGAATCAATTTTCTGAATGGCCTGTCAGTATTCGGACACACGACATTTATGAAATGTACATTATAATTATCGCCATACTTCGCGCTTATGTTGACAAAAATCTTGCTCATCTCCAGAAATACGGAACATGTAATAGCCTCATATATGTAACGTTTAGAAAATTATCTACCTTAGAATTCTTGTGACACTTTGTGACCGCCAAGTTATAGTTGGGCAAGATGTTAGGTATGAGGATCTTTGGTTGGTATTGTCAGACAGCTGGATTTCGACTTACAGTTTACACATTGATCACAGACCATAACTATCGATCGTAGTCACATAATGTTCCTTGATCCTTTGAACAACTTGAGACTACCTTGTGGTGATCTCATCTTTGATGCTTTTGCGCGAAAGTGTTGGTCAAGAGGTGCTGCAGTCTTTCTGTGGGGTCGGGTGGAGGAGTGCATTTGAACTGTGATGGCGTCCAGAGTACGCGGTAGAGTATAAATATGGTTAGCCCATTTACTCCTTTTCAGATGCTTCTAGTTATTTTTTCTACCAGTTAAATTACTGGTAAGAAGAAGAGTAGCGGATAGGTGGGCCAGTCTCGGCTTCAAACGAGATAAATTAAGCTTTTTTACAGTTCAAGCAACTATTCGATCATGGGTTACTTCCAATTGAGTCACTTAGACTACACCATTTTAGCTTGGCTCCGTATAGAGCTTTTCCCTTTAAAGCACTGTTTCCTCCTAAGTCACGTAGAGACTGTAAAATGTATCACCTGTGCCCCCAATAAAATAGTGCGCCATATTTAACTGAAGGTTGATCGTGGGATGTCCTGAGGGCATTAAAGGGTTTGAGTGAGAGAGCTGTTAGCGAGAGAACGGTTAGCACCCTGGATTCGCATTCGGGAGGATGATGATTCAAACCCACGACCGGCCACCCTGATTTAGGTTTTCTGTGATTTCCCTAAATCGCTTCGTGCAAATTCCGGGATGGTTCCTCTGAAAGGCCACAGCAAATTTCCTTCCCCACCCTTGAATCAATCTGAGCTTGTATTCCGTTTTTAATGACCTCAGTGTCGATGGGGCGTTAAACCTAGTCTTCCCCCCGTCACTTTAAATTGTTTCTCTAGGAACATATCCTTTTAAGGTAATTTATTGTTCCGCCTCAGTTGCACATCTTTAAAATTTTATTCATGGCTGTCAATCAGCAGCTCGGATGTAAGTTTTAAGAATAGAGATAATCAGTGGTCAGCGGACACATTATTATTAAATTAACTTCTTGAATAATTTCGGCAAATTAGTTACCCTCAGAAGATCATTCCATTAAGCTTACATCGGAAAGCAATTTATAAGTGGTCAACAGTGTCTTACGTACTGAGTACGATACATCTTTGCCTCACGCAGGTCGCCGTGAGTACTATCGATAGCCGAGCGCCCGGTGCCCCAGAAGTGGTCACTGTTGAGACTCCGAACAAGTTGTTGACTGCTAAACAAGCAGCGCGTATTTCGGCGGGACGGCCGACCACATTTACAACTGTTTAACGGCTGTGTGCGTCACCCAACGCCGTGGGCCTGACCATCCCAACCCCCCCCCCCCCTCCCCCCCCCCCCCCAGCAAATACGGAAACGGCATTAACTGAGTGATCTGTTGATGCGTTTTATGTGTTCATTTGTGCACCGTGATTACGTGATAACAGCGCCGGGCACCAACGATTTGGATTGCAGTGAGGATTGTGCATTCAGTGCTACATGAAGAACATTGGCCTGTGACGAAACTAATTGATGACCTGTGATGAGTTAACCGTCATTATTTTGTCAGAAGAGTGGATTAACGGTCTCATTCGTGCTGTTTAGACAATATAAATGGAACCTTAACAAAGAAGTATGTACCGATTATTGCTATCTGACATTCTATTAGCTTTATTGGATTTGATACGAAACAACTCCCGTGCAAATTTTAACTGATTAGCCTTTATCAGCTGCACATGGTCGAGCTATTTTACATTGTTAGGCTATAATCCACTAGTTATTAATGGTGAGTTGACACTATGACTGTTTCGTCGTGACCTTGTGTGAAAAGACATGTGCAATTTTAGGACAAACGATAGGAGGAGGAGAATAACAATTAATGGTTTAATTGTGTATTTATTGCAAAAGAACATTGACAGTGTTAACACAATAAGCAAAGGTTCAAATGATAACCAAAACTTCACATTAGTTTTACGTACGCACAAACAATTGAAAAATTGCGTGGAAAACAATCTTCAATGAACAGTACTTTATAATAGTTTTCAGTGTGAAAGTCTGTGTAAGAAATTTCGGACAGTATAATACGACGTAATTGCAAAATTGCAGGATAATAGAACGTAGTAACACCTCATAATTAAAAGTAATTGGCAGTATCGGACGAAAGGAACAGTTTTAATAAACTGGATTGTGGAGTTAAAGCACAGAAATTTATGTGAAAAACAGTGAAAAGTGAATATTAACGAGAGCCAGACACGGATAGACAATATCGTGACATACCTGATCGCATATTCGTTACAAGCGTGTCAGAGAAGTGGTCTATTGTGACTTTAAGCACGGAATTGGCTTTAAACCGTTCTAAAAACAATAAAATTGATGTGGACCAATAATGCGAGTGACTAATGTTATTGTTGAGCGATCTCATCAAGACTAGCCCAGCAGCCGCGTCAAAGAGCGTCGGTCAGGGACTGATTCGACACAGCACCAGTTCCAGTCGCATAAGAGTTTCGATGGCATAGACAAGCTACGCCGAGCAGCGACCAACACGCCGCCGAGGCTGATATCTCGTGGTGAAGCTACGAAGTATCCAGTCAGCAGCGCCGTCTGGCTACCGATCAGCGAACTTCGACAACAATATCTGCACGCATCACGCCGGACAGCCAGCGACACCGACGCGTGAGCCAACAGTCGCTGCATGGAACGAGCCAACAGCACCGACAACAGCGGCAGCTACTCGACTAGTAGCATGACCAGCTACCAATAAACATAGCGTGCTAAAAAACATCGAATTCCGCAGCGAGTATTAGCGTCGTGAGGTGAATGAAGACAATGTTCTGGCACAATAATAATTAATATTAGACTATCTGCAGAGCATATAATCACATTTTGTAAAACTAGAAGAACTGTATAGTAATTTTCCTTACATTTCGGAATTTTCTGGCTCTGCAGTTGTGTGTCTATGTATCAATATTTTCTGTTCTTTTTGTGTTTTCACTAGCAAGACAACAGCGAATAAATTTTAAGTCATACTGCAGCATTAACTGTTGATTACAGGTTTAAAGTGTTATTAATGATTTTATTTGATTTTTGATGCTTTGGTGTGAGGTGATGAATATTACGATGGGTGTTTAATTCAGATAAGTCGGTGTGATTTTTTTTTATCCAGTGCAAATAGGTATTGATTCTGTTTGAGCTAGTTGAAGTACTGATGTCTTTATTTTGTTTTAAATTGTCAGTTGGTCAAAAGTGTTTAGATTACCCAAGGGTCAATTTATAGTATTGCTGGTATATAATATACATAACCAAACACATCTACTGAAACCAAGCTTAAGATACCAGAGGTGGAAACTGGGAAGAAGGAGACGGGACACAATGATAGTGGTGATTCAGGAATCAGTGACTGTGGACTGTCAATAGAAAGCCTGTTATCACATTCCACCAATTACCTTGAGACACCAATAATACCAGGGAGTAGTAAATCAAACATTGTAGAGGGAGGACAGGAAGACATGCTACTGGCAATATTAGAAAAGATTGATTCCGAGATTGAAGCTGCCAAACGGAAAATAGAGGAAACTAAGTAGGAAATCAATGAAGACAATAAAGATGCCAAATTGAAGCCACTAATAAGGAAATCAGAGCCATAAATAAGAAAATGGAGAAAATCAATCAGAAAACGGAGGACATCAAGAAGGAAATCAAGGAAGACAGTAGAATAACCCAAGAAAAGATTGACACTGTCAATGAGAAAATCCAGATGACATTGCAAGAAAATTTGTAGCGGTAGTTAGAGGATTATAAGGAAGAGGTGAGGAAAGACTGTGAGGAGAGAGAAAGCAGATTCCAGCAGAGCATAAACATGCTCCAGGAAGATATGAAGAAGATGGGAGAAAAGATAACTAAGAAAGCTCATGAAGAGGTTCAAGAAGTTAAGGAAGAATTAGGAGAAAGGACTGAAGATCAGGGACTAGGCAACAAACAGACTGAATTAGCTCAATATACACAAAACCAAATAGCGTTGGAGAGGGAAGGGGATAATAGGAGTAATGGGAAGGGCATGAAACACTTACAAGGCGAAATCCAACAATTAGAAACAAAAATTGAAGAGATTTACTGAAAGCTTGGTAGTGCAGCACTAGCTATAGGGAAAGGTAAAGTGTTAACTTTAATGAGTAGTGATAATAGGCATCCACAAGCTCATGTGGGACAAAAATATAAGCCGAAGGGATAACTGTGCCTGACGATTGGCTGAGAGGCATTTTTCCAACACATTTTTGAGACAAAGACGAAATTCAGATAGATAGAAGGGAAGGTGAAGCTTTTTATATGGGGAGTGAAGAAGAAAGACGAAGTTAGTAGTTATGAGCAATTTGAAGAAGAATTTCTAAAGAACTACTGATCAAAGGGCCATCAATGTGCGATACTGGGAAACCTCATCCATCGCAAGTCTCTTAATAATTGGGGAGATACCTTGAGAGAGGTTGTTGAGCATTTATGTGAACTGAATGAAACTTTAGAGAAACCCTTAAATGAAGTAAAAATTATTTCTGCTATTAAGAGAAGATTAAGTTGGAGGATGCAAGAAACCTTGTCTGAAGTCTGATTAAAGACAGAGAAGTATTAATGGAGATACTGAAGCAATTGGAGTCCACACATGAGCAAGAGAATAGTCAAGCAGGTGATCAGGGTCAAAGAGAAGAAAATTACCAAAGGAATCAGTCTAATAATCAGTCGTTTAACTGAGGAAGAGGAGACTATCATGGGAGTTGGGGTAGTGAAAATAGATGTCAGTACCTAAGCGATTCTAGACGAGATGAAAATACAAGGGAATATACAAGCCTTCTAAATCACATACCATACCCGATGCGTTATCAATGTTGCCACTTGATTCTTGGGGAACAGCCATGAGTGGACGAGAAGGAGAGGAAGTTAGGATAAATTTAATGAAGGGAGTACAGCATGAAGATTTTGTGATGAGGTTCTTGAGAAACATATGCAGAGAGCAGAACCAGGATGAAAAACTGAAATTAATCAACAATACGCATAGATGTGCTGCTGAAGAAAAGATTAGGACATACTACTATGCCCACCAGGGAATGCTGTACGAGAGAAGAGGAGAGGACGTAGAGAGCTGGAGATTTTAAATATACCAGAGCATATAATACACAAGTTAATCTGGAACACATATTATAGCAATGCCCATTATTGACCTAAGGAATGCCTTGAGAAACTGAAAGTGGACTGCATCTTCAACAACATGGGAAGGCGCATACACAAGTTGCTGAGCACTTGTGATACCTGTCAGAAAACTAAAACTACCACAAGTTACCTGCACCTGGACACACCAGAATCAAAATAGAGTACCGTGGCAGTGGACTTGTTTGGTCCCTTGCCTGCAGCAAAAAGAAATTACACGCAAATTCTAGTTGCAGAAAAATTAGTATCTAAATTTGTGAAGTTTTATCCATTAAAGAAAGCGACCAGCAAGGCCGTCATTAATAAATCTGAAAAAGATTACTTCAGCAGAGTATGTAAACCGAAACGAAACGTAAGTGATAATGGATCCCAATTCCAACCCATCACACATCAAAAAAAGTTTTGCATCACCCCAGTTCTCAGAACTCCTGAACACAGACGCTGACTGTGGATATTGTATCACAGACACAGACAATTTGACTGTTCAGAGGTGTCACTAAACCCACCCAAAGAAGTAAACAACCATGTATGCGCAGCGCCTATCAGACAGAGTGGGGTCCCACCCCACAGCTGATCAGTTACGGTCGTTCCACCAGGTACACGGATCGTGTTGTTTGTAGCTCAATCATGCCTAGACCGTCGATACCGCAGTTCGATAGGATCCACGCTCTTACTTTGAGCCAGGAAGGGCTCTCAACAGGGGAAGTGTCCAGGCGGGGTGAACCAAAGCGATGTTGTTTGGACATAGAGCAGATACAGAGAGACAGGAACTGTTGATGACATGCCTCGCTCAAGCCGCCCAAGGGCTACTATTGAAGTACATGGCCGCTACCTATGGATTATGACTCAGCAGAACCCTGACAGCAACGCCACCATGTTGAATAATACTTTCCGTGCAGCCACAGGACGTCATGTTACGACTCAAGCTGTGTGCAATAGGCTGTGTGATGCACAACTTCACTCCTGATGTCCATCGCGAGGTCCATCTTTTCAACCATGACACCATGCAGCGTGATACAGATAGGCCGCACAACATGCAGGATGGATCACTGACGATTGGCATCGAGTTCTCTTCACCAATGAGAGTCACATATACCTTCAACCAGACAATCGTCAGGGACGTGTTTGGAGGCAAGCCTGTCAGGCTAAAAGCCTTAGACACATTGTCCAGCGAGTTCAGTGAGATGGGGGTTCCCTGCTGTTTTGGGGTGGCATTATGTGGTGCCGACATACGCCGCTGGTGGTCATGGAAGGCGCCGTATTGGCTGTTCAGTACTTGAATGCCGTCCTCCGACTGATAGCATAACCACATTGGCAACATATTGGCGAGGCATTCGTCCTCATGGACGTCAATTCGCGCCCGCATCGTGGACATCTTGTGAATGACTTCCTTCAGAATGACGACATCGCTCGACTAGAGTGTCGAGCATGTTCTCCTGAGAAGAGTCCTATCGAACATGCCTGGGATAGGTTGAAAAGGACTGTTTATGGACGACGTGACCCACCAACCACTCTGAGGGATCTACCCGAATCGCCTTTGAGAAGTTTGACAATTTGGATCAACAATGCCTTGATGAACTTGTGGATAGTATCCCACAAAGTACACAGGCATGCATCAATGCAAGAGAACGTGCTACTGTTTATTAGAGGTACCAGTGTGTACATCAATCTGGACCACCACCTCTGAAGGCCTCGCTGTATGGCGGTACAACATGCAATGTGGTTTCCATGATGTTTATGTTGATCTCTATTCCAATTTTATGTACAGGTTCCAGAACTCTCTGAAGCGAGGTGATGGAAAACTTTTTGTGATGTAGAACAGATCGCCATCTGTAGATACAGACCAGCCTGAAACACAGCTGAACAGATGATGAAGGAGTTACATCGTTTGTGTTTGATCTATTGTCTCAAGAAATGTGGTATTTGAAAGGAATACCTAGAAGAATTCTAGCGTATTTGGAACCACCTACCACATGACTCAAAAGGATTTGGACCATGTGAGATCTTTCCTAATCAGGATCCTGACTGTGCTTTTTATGGGTTAGTGGAATATCTGCAAGGAGATAACCTGAGTTGGGAGAAGATACTTGTAAAAATGAACATAGGAGGACGGCGACAAGGAGACAGGAAAGACACGATAAACTGGTGAAACCTATAACCTACAGGGTAGGAGACATAGTGCTCGTGAAAGTGCATGCTGAGTCGAAGAAGATAGATTCTTGTATACATTTAACCATGTATACAAGGGACAATATAAAATTATCAATATTGTGGAGCTTAAATATGCTCAGACCAATCGAGTGCATGCCAAGGAATATATTGAAAATATGAAGAGATACTATCTGCATGAAGATCAAGGCAACCCAGAGAAGAGAAGTGTTTAAGACGATGAAGTAGGGCCTAGCCAGGCCTAAACATAAATATGTACGGATGTTTTTTTATATTATTACGTGTATTTGGAGAGCAAAGATCATGAGAACTGGTGTTCACGTGTCAGTTGTCTTTGAGTAACTATATTTGTATCTATTCAGGATTATGTGTTTTTATGATGAGATAAGACTTAAGGGATGCATTGCTTATTAGAACTGAGATATAGTTATCCTTTATAGTGTGAGAAGTATTAGTATTTACAATATTGTAGTTTGTATTTATATGAGCAAAATATAAACCAATCTGTGAACTGTGTTAATAATAGACACTTAAATGCAGGAAACACAATTTGTAACCAATGAGAAAGACATTTCTTTAGAGATTGGTCTTGTAATGACCACACTGACAATAGATTCATATATGCATAATTGAGTAGAGAGTAAATTATGCTCATTTATCTGCATTTATATTAAGCATTATTTGTTATGTACTATGTTTTTTGTCACTAATGTGTTAGGTAAAGCAGGTATCAATCTAATTAGTGGTCTTGTGATGTGTGGCGCTAAAAAATGACAAATCTCGCTGAGATGAACGAAATGGAAATAATTTTGTTGCAATATGGTTCAATTAATATCCGGTGTTGTGTAGTTTATCACTTGTGGTAGAGAGGAGTTTTGTTATAATCTACATGCGATAACATTGTTTCAAAAAATTACAATTTTCGAGTTGTGTTATTAGGACAGTTTGCAATTTCGATATAACCTGTTTTGTAGAGGCAGTATACGACTCAATTCAGAGTATTTATCACTCAATTTGTAAATTTCGTTGTACTTGTATTTATATGTTTTTTTTCTTTTTATCTCTGTGAGCTCTGTCTGTATTCTTTCCCACCTCCGGTTCCAAAGAAGTCCTTTTGAGAGTGGGATATGTAGGGGGTCAACCACCCCTACATACTGAGTATGATACATCTTTCCTTCACACATGCGATATTAAGTACTATCGAGAGTCGAGCGCCCAGTGCGCCAGAAGTGGTCACTGTTGACGCTCTGAACAATTAAGTTGTTGACTGCTAAACGAACAGGGCGGATATCGGCGGGACGGCCGACAGCATATACAAGTGTTTAACGGCTGTGTGCATCATCCAGCGCCGTGGGACTGACCCCAAGCAAATACGGGAATGGCATTAATTAAGTGATTTGTTGATGTGTTTGATGTGCTCATTTGTGGATCATGATCACGCGGCAACCGCTCAGGGCACCAACGACGTGGATTACAATGAGTATTGTGCATTTAGTGCTACATGAAGAATATTGGCATGTGACGAAACTAATAGGCGACCTGTGGTGATTAACGATTATTTTTTGTCAGACGAAGGGAGTAACTGCCTCATTTGTGCAGTTTAGACAATATCAATATAAATGAAACCTTAACAACAAAGTATGTACCTCTTATCGCAATCTGACATCCTGTTAGGTTCGTTGGATTTGATACGAAATAACTCGTGTGCATATATTAAATGATCAGCCTTTATCAGCTAGACACGGTCAAACTATTTTAAACTGTTAGGCTATAATCCACTAGTTAATAACGCTGAGTGTTTCAAGTCGTCAAACAAACTCTGCACGTTAGAGTCCCACAAGAAAAGAGTACAAAATAAGAATTTAGTGACTACCAGGTTATATTACAATTAACAGCAGATTAATAACATTACGTGTACAGCAATATACAGATGATAAACGTATCTTCGTAAAAAATTTAGTCGTACTGCTAGCTAATTAAAAAGTAACATAAAAAATGCGAAGGTACGGTGACAAAAAACTGAAATCATGATATTAAAAAACCACGAGATATGTGATGATTATCGCCAATAGACTGATAGTTTGACTATAAATGATATCACTTACATAAGGAGCAACCAGACATAGTGTACCGAAAACCTTACGAAAATTAAGCACAATTAGGGCCTTCGTGTTTGTAACAAGTCAAGCGAAACTGAACATTAGTTTGACTGAAATGGAACACCATTAAGACGTTATGTCACGTACTAGTGAAGTACATAAAATTTTACACGAAAGTGACGTACCTTGTAAAAAGGGCTGAAGAAAGGGTACAGCGATCAGGCTGACTTAACAATTAGGTAATGGCAGCGCCGTGGGCCGATAGAGAAGCGTTGCTTCAATGAACTTTCTATTACCTCGACGTAGAGGCCGGTCGCTGGATGGAAGTTCTCAGCGACACAAGTAAGTTGGCCCACGCCGGTTGAGACGTGCGACTCGATGGCGAGCTTGAGGTCCCAGTGCGTGCTTACAGTCTGTTTTTCCGTGTCGACCTCTTCCTATAGATCTTATAAATACTAGCAGCGTGACAGCACATCTACGTTAGTAATTTAAGAACTTAGCCAGATAACAGGGTAATGTAGGAAAGCGTATTACTCTGACTACTATACAAATATGTAGACCGCGCCTCCAACTACCCGTAGAAAATAAAACATATTTAAAAATTACATAAAATTTAACTTGCGTTAAAAAGCACTAAGATACCTCGACTAGATAACAAAATTGAGGAAAAAAATGAACAAACAACACAAACAAATGGTCGTTCTTAACATGCAATAAAAAGCAGTGAGCAAACGGGGAGGTTTGAATCGACAGGTACAAAAGATCAGTTTTACTATGTGATATAAACCATTGGTAAATCACGTAGAAGCACAAAAAGACCCTTTTTTATGAGAGAACTTATCATTCAGCAGATAATTAGAGCCCGGGCAGGAATGCTTATAAATTTCTACCTCTTATGAAAGATTTATTTTGCTTCCTTTATTCACTATGTGCAAGATTTGCATATTAAGTAACGAAAGTGGTGGGTGTAAGATATTTGCAGCTTTAAGATGTTCTGCGAACGTTAATTGTATGCATTCTCGCCGTCTTTGTTCAAAAACATTTGCAGAACCGAGTCTCAAATACCCTCCTTCCTGTTTGTACTCTTTAAATGCATGGGCTTACGCTGCACTGCCTTTTATATATCCAAGATTTTAGATATTTCTGCAGAGGAGGTCTCTCGTCATGTATTAAAAGAAGCTTGGTGAGATTGTTAATGGTGAACCCCACATTACGGTCGTATGTTTTAAATAACCTCGCAACCGAACAGGAAATGTGACCTAACAACAGAATGGAAAAATATGTCTTTGGGTCAGGGCTATCTTTATTCAGTAAAAATAAACTAGTTCTTATTAGTTCTTGCCATGTACGGTTTCTGCACGAGATTGGCTTGATAGTCGTTCCTAAGGTTATTAAGTTCCGTGACAATAGCCAATTTCGTTAAAGGCACCTCAAGGACCTGGGCAATCATGGCAGAAAGAATGCAGTGTCAAGACTGTAGAGATGGCGGAAAGACGGTATTATCAGTCGTCGTGGGTTTTCTACAGTAGTCAAAGCTAATTTTCGCATCTGTTAGCCGCAATCTCAGATCAGTCATGAGTCTGATTCCCGAGTTTGTAAGCGAATTTGATTTTCGCGTGGAAGCGACTCAGTGTGTCCCTAAGAGAGATGAACTCATCGACGTCACCTTTGAAAAATATGATGGTATCATCTGCGTACTGTCTGTAGAAGGAAATTTTATCAGCCAGCAAGGGGTAATATGCCAAGAGCCTTATCTCGAAATCATTAATGAAAACATCAGTTAAAAACCTGGGCAGCCAATTCCCCATAGCGAGGCCTTTATTTAGATGGGACAGTTGTCCGTTGAAACTGAAATAATTGTACTTACGAATAATTTTAAAAAGTGTGGTCTTTTGTTCAGTTTCTACTGTCTGTAATTCCTTATACTTGTTTAGACTGTTTCCGCTAATGGTGACTGCCTGCTCTACTGGAAAGTTAGTGTAGTAAGCCGTGCCATCTCGCATCGATCAATCGATCGCTAGATCCCGCTAGCGGAGCACCATGTTTGGTGGTTCTGCGTACGAGCAGCTTTGACCGGCGCGGAGGACAGAACTAGCGGGACCATTTGGAAGGAGCTCTTGTGGGTCGCGAAGACTGGTTTCCATCCGCTGTGTGGAGCCAGTGGTGAACGGCTTTTGGAGAGTACAGACCTCATTCCCCGAAGACGGTGTTTTGGGTTGGCTGTCTTTGCGATGGGACTCTGAAAATTTGCCTGTGCCGAACGTGCGGTGATTTTGAGTGCCAATTCGCTGTCTGTTCATCAAATATTTTGGTGGGACTCTTTCTGTAGCTTCTGCGCTTTGTTTTGTTAAAGTCGTAGTGCTGCGACTAGTTTCTCCTTCCTGCAAGGTCTGCTGTGTTTGCTCTTTATGTTATTGTGTTTCATTACAGACGTTAGTCGCAAATGTTTGTGAAAGGCATGGAAGTTGCGTGGTCTGTGTTGCAGACGTAGTGGAGTTAAGTTAATCAGAACAACATGTTTAAACTGTTCATATTTCGAGTGGCTTATCATGGACCATGTTGGGGGCTGAATGGTGCGTTGTCCATCCTTTTAAATACACTGAAGTCTAACATAATCAAAGTACCTTTTCACTGTAATCATTTTAGTTAAGCAATTGCAAAACATTTTAATGGGGTTTTCAAATTCTGAAGATGGCAGGGGTAAAATACAGGGAGCGAAACGCTATTTACAATTTTTACAGAAACCAGATGGCAGTTATAAGAGTCGAGGGACATGAAAGGGAAACAGTGGTTGGGAAGGGAGTGAGACAGGGTTGTGACCTCTCCCCGCTGTTATTCCATCTGTATATTGAGCAAGCAGTAAAGGAAACAAAAGAAAAATTCGGAGTAGGAATTAAAATCCATGGAGAAGAAATAAAAACTTTGAGATTCGCCGATGACATTGTAATCTGTCAGAGACAGCAAAGGACTTGGAAGAGCAGTTGAACGGAATGAACAGTGTCTTGAAAGGAGGATATAAGATGAACATCAATAAAAGCAAAACTAGGATGGTGGAATGTAGTCGAATTAAATAGGATGATACTGAGGGAATTAGATTAGGAAATGAGACACTTAAAGTAGTAAAGGAGTTTTGCTATTTGGGGAGCAAAATAACTGATGATGGTCGAAGTAGAGAGGATATAAAATGTAGACTGGCAATGGCAAGGAAAGCGTTTCTGAAGAAGAGAAGTTTGTTAACATCAAGTATAGATTTAAACGCCAGGAAGTAGTTTCTGAAAGTATTTATATGGAGCGTAGCCATGTATGGAAGTGAAACATGGACAATAAAAAGTTTGGATAAGAAGAGAATAGAAGCTTTCGAAATGTGGTGCTACAGAAGAATGCTGAAGATTAGATGGGTAGATCACATAACTAGTGAGGAGGTATTGAATAGAATTGGGGAGAAGAGGAGTTTGTGGCACAACTTGAGTAGAAGAAGGGATCGGTTGGTAGGGCATGTTCTGAGCCATCAAGGGATCACCAATTTAGTATTGGAGGGCAGAGTGGAGGGTAAAAATCGTAGAGGGAGACCAAGAGATGAATACACTAAGCAGATTCAGAAGGATGTAGGCTGCAGTAGGTACTGGGAGATGAAGAAGCTTGCACAGGATAGAGTAGCATGGAGAGCTGCATCAAAGCAGTCTCAGGACTGAAGACCACAACAGCAAGCCTGATTTATACAGAATGCATTATCACGGCAATCATTTAGCTAAGCTTTTGCAAGACATGGGGTTAGTCTAAGTTAATCAGAGTTACTTTTGACTGTAATCATTTTAGTTAAGTATTTGTAAAACATTTTGATGGGCATGTCATTTGACCTACCATGGAATTTTACATGGTAAATTCTGCTAAAATAAGAATGTACTTTTCCGCTATGGTTGTTAGAGGAAGAGCGGTAAATAAAGTTTAACATCTGAGACTCGGTTAGTAAAAGCTGCCTGATTCGTTACTTATGGCTACTGTCTTTCTGGAAAACTCGTTAGAAGCCACCTACCCGAATTTTATTTCATTTTAGAATAGTGTTTAGTGGCTGTTCCTGCTGCGTAATTAGTAACAGTTACTGTTTATCAGTTAACTTTGACGGGCACATAAGCTTTATTGGTTTTCTCATTCCTACAATAAGGTGCTGTCCAGTTAAGTGCTTTGTTGCTTATCATCATATTCGCTGATTGGGCAAATGCTTGTTTTTTATTTATTTATGTTTGGCTCTTAAATGGTAATATACTGTAATATGTGCCACCCTTTGTAAAGCAGTGCACTGTTACTGGTTTGCTAAGATTGTTTCTTGGTCTGTTTTAGTTGAAGTTGTACGTGACCTGTCCCATCCACCAGCGCCCCCCTAGGTGTCGAGTTCACACCACCTACCCTGTCCGCCGGATTATCCCGACCGTCGCTGGGCTGAGTTGTATCCGTACAACTTCTGCTGATTCTGAACTTAAGTCACAAACGGCCGTGACGCATCGCTTGTGTGGCTACTGCTGTTACAAAATCTGCAGCAATCGTTTAAGATTGTATATTTAGAAGCCAATTGAAAAATTTTCTAAACGTTAAAGTTTTGGTTATTAGTATGCAGTTTGGCTTAGATACCTGTTAATGTTCGACAGATTGCTTAGTTTCTTAAATGTAGAAATAGATACCTGTTAATGTTCGACAGATTGCTTAGTTTCTTAATTGTTGAAAAGTTCTTTGCTGACGTAAACTGCTTATCACATTTCCTCGTTAACATTGTACATGTTCTTTCATTTCTTACTTGTTTTCAAAAGCTATTTTACAGACAGCAAGAAGTTCTTGACTATTCATTTGTTTAAATAAATCATTATGCATGTTTTCAACTGTGACCGCTGCTTCCTTGTCCTCTAGCCCAGCGCTACCACTCAACAGCGTATTAAGCCGCTTTAGAGTAACTGACACAGTTTTTAGAGATTGGTAATATCAACGGACGCAAGCAAATGGCCATAAGGAAGTGTAACATCTTTTAATTAATTAATTGTTTCTTTCCTATTTTAAACAGAAAAATAACTTTATGTACCTTAACTTGCGATCGCAGGGTTGGAACTGTGGTTTATGCGTGACAGTCTCGTCCGGTCTTTATGGAGAAAAAGAGTATCACAAGCGTCAAAGGCACTTTGAGTTCTTTCTGGAAACACGTCTTGGGATTCCTGCTGATGGAATGACTATTATTCTCAGAGAAGAAAGCTAACGTTTTGTTAACATAACTGCGTCTATACAAGATGACAGAGGAGTTCGTTTTATCTAGATGATTAGTCCATTTTCCTCGCTGCGCTCTGTAGCAAGGATATTATTCTTAACCTGGCTGCTACTCTCTATCTATTCAGTGACGAGATCGTATAAATTTACACCCTACCTTGGCTTGTTTACACCTATTAAACTCAGCATCCATAATAAGTTTCACATCGACAACAGGATTAGTAGCAGTAGCCTGACCTAAGGGGGTATCTGTATTATGCTTGAGACCTTTATTTAGAAGATCGTGTTCAGCCTCTTCAAAAGATATATTGCTTTTATTAATAAGCCCCTCATGAAAAGAAGAATGCGGAAAAGCAGCCCGATCATGTTCATGACCTAGGGGCTTTTGGACACTGTCAAGCGCTAAAAGTTTCTGTGATATTGCTGAATGATCAAACCACTCTCTACTATTAACCACTCGTCAATTGATTATAAAATAATGTTAAGTTGCGTAACGTGCAGTAATATACAAGGTTCAAGATGTAAGATAAAGGCTTTGCAACTCAGAACATCTTTCTTGCATAGAGTACACTTTACTTCATTGTGAGTTACGCAGGCCACACATTTATTAATGATGGCAAACGAAGCGCCATTTCTCTGAATTTCTTCGTAAGCTGACACATTATTACGAAGTAGTTTTCTTTAAAGATACTCCTCGTTAAATAATATATACTTGGTCGGAATAAGAATTTTAAGATTAATACTCCTATAACTGGCGACAACTTTTTTTAACTGACCGGGTAGAAGGTTTAAAATTTTATGCATGGTTGTCAATCAGCATTTTATGCTTGTGATTCTCTTTTTCCCTCCAAAGATCGAGCGACATTGTTATGGATGAACCCCATGACTCCAATCCTGCGATCGGAAGTTAAAATACACAAAGGGCAATGGCCGATTCGTCCGATTGTCAATGGGATTGGTAGCCCTGGCTACTTTCTATCTAAAAACCTGTTATTTGTTCTTAAAAAATTTTACAGATTTGGAAATTCTTTTTCTGTTTAAAATAGGAAAGAAATAATTAATTCATTAAAAGATGTTACGTATCCTTCTGGATATTTGCTTGTATCTCTCGGCATTACCAATCTCTACACCAACATTCCAACAGAGGAGACAGGCACCAACATAAAAAAGAATATCAACAACTATAAGAAAATTACAGTCTGCAGAAATTGAAGAAATGACCACACTTTTGAAAATTATTCTTAAGTACAATTATTTCAGTTTCAACGGACAACTGTTCCACCTTCCGGCCAAGCTTTTAAACTGACGTTCCATTTATGATTTGGAGATAAGATTCTTCGAAAATTATCCCGCCTTGGCTGATAAAATATCCTCAGTAACGGCTATCAAGCCAATCTCGTGCAAAAACATTCCACGGCAAGAAATAATAAGAACAGTATATCTTTACAGAATAAAGATGGCCCTACTGCAAAGAAATATTTTTCCATTCAGTTCTTCAGTGATATTTCCTGTCGAATTGCGAGGCTATTTAAAATATACGATTTCAGTGTGGTGTTCCCCACTAAGAACCTCACCAAACTTCTTTTAATACGTAACGAGAGACCTCCGATTGATAAATATCTAAAATCTAGGATATACAAAATTCAGTGCGGCGTGTGCCCAGACTTTTATATAGGACAAACAGGAGGGCATTTAAGACTAGGTTCCTTGAACATTTATTGAACAAAGAGGGCGAGTATACTTATAATCAACGTTCGGGGGACACCTTAAAGTTGCCAAAGCACTTACAACCACTGCTTTCGTTAATTAATATGGAAATCTTGCACATAGTGAATAAAAGGTACAAAATGAATCTTTCAGAAGAGATAGGAAGTTATAAACATTCCCGTCCGGGCTCCAAATATCTGCTGAATGATAAGCTCTCCCTTAAAAACAGCTTGATTGTTGATTGTATTTGCTCTCTTTTCAAACGATTTGTAACCTGCCTCTTTCCTTAAACAATGGTTTATATCACACAGCAAAAACGAACATTTGTACCCGTTGATTCACACCTCCATACTTGCTTAATGCTTTGTATTGCGTGTTAAGAACGACCGTTTTCTTCTGCTGTTTGCCCATTTTTCCCTCAGTTTAGTTATCTTAGTGCTTTTTAACGTAATTTAAATTTTATATTTTTTTAACATCTTTTAATTTCGATGGCTAGTCGGAGCCGCAGTCCACCTAATTGTACATTGGTCAGAGTGCCTTATGCGCTTTCCTACTTTACGCCGTTATCTGGCTAAGTTCTTGAGTTACTAACGTAGATGTGCTGCCCTGGTGCTAGTATTTATAAGAGGTGTAGGTAGAGGTCTGCACGGGAAGATAGTTTGTAAGTGCGCACTGGGACCTCGCCCTCGCCATCGGGCCGCACGTCACAGCCGAGGTGAGCCTACTTACCCGCGTCGCTGAAAACTCACACCCAGCGACCAGCCACTACGTCAAGGTAATGGAAAGTTCAGTGAAGCGCCGCGTCTCCATCGGCCCCCGGCGCCACCACCAGCTGATTGTTAAATCAACCTGACCACTGTAACCAACCTTCAGCCACTTCTACAGACCGTGTCACTTGTGTGTAGAATTTTATACGCTTTATTAGCACGTGATAGAAGGTCTTAATGATGTTTTATTTCTGTAAGATTGTTGTCCAGTGTCGTCTGACGAGTTACCTCATTGTGCGTACTTTTTGTGCGGTTCCAGGCGCACTAACGCTGGTTGCTTCTCATATATGTGAAATCTGTTATAGTGGAACTGTGAGTGTATTGGTGCTAATCGTCACATGTATCGTGGTTTTTTAGTATCTCACTTATGACGCCAAGTTTTTTTGCCACCGTGTCTTTGCATTTTTTAATTACCTTGCAGGGCTACGTAAAATTTTAACGAATGTACGTTTATAATCTGTTTATTGCTCTACATTTACTGTCAATCTTGGTAATCACTAAATTCTTATTTTGTACCCGTTTTTGTAGGACCCATGGGTCTAGAGTTTGCTTGATTATTGCTTTCCGATGTAAGCTTAATGGTATGATCTCCTGCGGATGACGTGATAATTTGCCGAAACTAGTCAATAAGTTAATTTAATAAAAATTTGTGCAACTGACGACTGGTTATTCTATTCTTAAAAAATAAACATTTTTAATTTTTTTACATGCTTCGATCACTCTGGATCATCTTCAGACCTAAGTAGTTGCGTCAGCAATCCGTATTGTCTAGTCAGAACCTCAGATCTGAGTAGTGTGACCTGTAGTTCTGAGTAGACAAGACGAGTTGATGATGCAAGTACTTAGATCTGAAGATAATCCAGGGTGATATACGCATGTAGTTTAATTAAAATGTGCAACTGAGACGGAACCATAAGTTAGAATCATCTGTATTTCCTAAAGAGTCGCTGAATGTCTCAAGACGATTGTGTCGACTATAGTGGTTATGTCCTCTAGTGCACGAGTGCAGCATGGGCTTTTGAAACAGTGTGCCATATTTTAACATCATGTTGTTTGTGTCTTGATCTGTGGGCATTAAATTCTTTGGCGAGAGAGTTTTCCTCTGTTTTAAGCGATGACTGGATGAGTGTGGCATGGGTTTTAGAACTTTTTCGAGGAGTCTGATGGGATCCCTAGGCGACAGACTGCAGGCAACTAGTCGTCTGCGGCAAATTTCAGTACATTTCACTAAGTAATGTATTTTGTTAAGACTACAATAAAGTATCCAAGATGAGATTTTCACAGCGGAGTGTGCGCTGATATGAAACTTCCTGGCAGATTAAAAATGTGTGCCGGACCGAGGCTCGAACTCGGGACCTTTGCCTTTCGCAGGGAAGTCCTCTACCAACCGAGGTCGGCTCGTGAGTCTTGCTTGGGTAGCCCAGTTGGCTGAGCACTTGCCTGCAGAAGGCAAAGGTCCCGAGTTCGAGTCTCGGTCCGGCACACAGTTTTAATCTGCTAGGAAGTTTCATACAATAACGTTATTTAAGGACGAGAGCTTGATTCTGTAAGTATCATGAAACCTTTCTCAATTCCAATTTTTTATTTTTATATACTCCTTACTTTAAATTATAAAGAATTTAAAGTTTTTGAAGGCAGCATCCTTTATCTTTTATGTTCATTCGACCTATATTTTTAAAGTGACAGTGAGACTGTTTTAAGGGGGAGTGTGTCACCAATGGTAAATGGTGGCTCTCGCTGCGGGGATTGACCAGAAGGGCGCCTATTCGCACCACCACCAAAATTTACGTTGTCGAACATTTTCAAAGACCACTAACATACTGTGACGTGCCAAAACTCAAGGACGAAAGTAACTTTCGCAAATGTATCACTGCCAAGCTCTATGAAATTGAAGCATACACAGAAAAAAAACTGCTACAGTACATTACAGAAACCTACTGAAAGAAATACGCAATGAGACGAGTAGATCCAAGACTTTTACTCAAACACGATAATCGCATTGAATACAATATTGCTGTTGCGGGGTGTCGGGATGGTTGAAGGCGAGACCCACCGTCGTCTTTCGTCGGGAGACCGAGCAAGTTCAAGAGCGTCAAGGGACAGTGCAGAGTTATACAGCGGTATTTGGTGGCATTACTTTATTCGGATAATTTACAGTGCTATGAGTGCAGCATAGTGTCGGCGGCTGCCCGCGTGATGTGTCGCGAGTCCAGCCGGCTCATCAACTCCTGGTATGCCGCCACCCCTCCTGCCGTCTCCAAGGCCGCTCAGCTAAAACTCAGCCACACCCGCCCAGTCGCCCTCGCCTGCCGAGGCATAGCGGCTGGCGCCGAGCCGCTGCCCGCCGTTTCGGAGACTGCTACAGTCCCTGGTCCACGCCGCCCTCTGCCCCGTTTAGCCTGCTCTGTCCGACAATGGGACGAAGGAGGATGTACTGGTCGCCTGTGGCTCTCGGCCCCTGCTGCTCCCAGAACAGGACCGGACTCGAACCCACGCCCTCCTGGACGCTGTGCCGCAACTTGCGGCTTCCAGTGTTTGTCGGACAGCAACCCCCACTGCTGTCTCTGGCGCTGCTCCAGCGCTGCCGCGCCTCCCGTAGCGTACACCTCGCCCGAACCCCGGTACGCCAGGTGGGAAACGAACGTGGCCCGTCCTGGATTTTGCAGACCGCTGCCACTGCCCTCCTTCAGGCTGACGTGCGATCTGCAGGTACCCGGCTGCCGTTCTGTCGCGCCCCGGTGTTGCGTGCCCGGAGGTGGAATACAGCCCGAACAAGTACATGCAAATAAAGTACGATTTACATAGAATATTTAAAACATTGATACCAGACTGGCCTATATAAGCGCGGACCAACACAGGTCTGTCCTGACGCTCGACTGGCCTAGCACACCTTGTCCCAAACGTCAGCCATCTACAAGTCTCGACTTGGCTCTGGCCTAGTTCCTCGCATCATATCACGATAATAACAAGAAACGCTGAGGTTTGCTGTCTCGTTGTTGCTTCACACATAGCAATTCATGCGCGCAATAGCGCCGTCGCAGTACCGCGCTCGCGAGTGCCATGTTTGCATTTCCTGGCGTACTAGCTGTCGACTGGCTCAATTGGCTCTGAGCACTATGGGACTTAACATCTGAGATCATCAATCCCCTAGAACTTAAAACTACTTAAACCTAACTAACCGAAGGACATCACACACATCCATGCCCGATGCAGGATTCGAACCTGCGACCGTAGCGGTTTCGCGGTTCCGCACTGAAGCGCCTAGAATCACTCGGCCACACCGGCCGGCAGTTGTCGACTGTTTCAACACTCTGCCAGCGGCCCCAGATTCCATCGTCCAGCCGCGCGTTCATTGACTTTCCTACGACTAAGACTAATACTAGCGCAGCATTGCAGTGTCTGCATTGTTCTAAACTACAACTCAAAGTTCCTTTTTCAAATGAACTTTTCATCCTAATTCAGCATAACACAGGCACTGTAATATCGTATTTATCCGCCGACAGTAGGCAAGCGACTTTCAAATAAAATGTCTTACCTGTACCGGAATATACATAATGGATGTACGGATACAGGATGTAGACTCATCATTAACGTCATACGGAAGTTTGGATCCAGCCGTGAGTCGCACACGGGTAGCCAAATAGCAAGGCGACATCTTTCGATAAGTGTGAAGTCCTGGTTCGAATCCCGATCCAGCAGCAGTTGTCATTGTCATTCCGTTCTACAGCTGATGACTGTCCGTATTACCAATTGCAAATACATTTAATGTAATTACATTGAAGTCGCCACGATTTATGCTGGTCCCCTAGACATTACAGAAGGTGGGGCATGATTCTTAAAAGAGTACGTGAAGAACAACAGTGCTTGCTGTGCAACATTCTCCAACGCTGGTCACAAGATTGGTAAGGAGTTCTCGTAGTAGTACATTCCTCACCTCGGATGGTATCTGCTGGATGGTTGTTGGCGGATGTAGATGTGCTCGTCAGGTAGGCCAATCCATTCACATAATTTCCCCTCGTTCCAAGAGCTCCTCGACCTGCTTATTCCGATATAGTCGCGCACTGTCACTCGTACAAACTAAGTCACGGCCGAACGCACCCCTGAAAAGACTCCGATGGGACGGGAGCGTTCCGTGTTCAAAGATTATGAGGTAAGTAATCCAATGTAACATTGCCCCACGCCCGTTCCCACCTCACACCAAAACACCTGGACCAGAAAAATGATCATCTTCGACAATATTCCTGGGTGCACTAAGTGTTTCCACCTCCGTCATGTGACTGTACGTAAAGAATCACTAATCGGTTTGAATCATCTCTCAACCGAAAAGATCGTGCGACTCAAATCATCTCGGTCCAGACTCTGTACTCTTGGCACCATAACAAACGGGGCCGTCGAAGTGTGGGTGTCATGAGAACATACTAGTCGTCGGTCAAAGACACCATCCCATGCAGACTCCATTTCACCATGGTGCCTTGCGGTACCATTAAACATCGTTGAAATTGCTCTCGCTGCTTGACATGGATCACTTCTTGTCTGTTGCACAATGCAGCGTACATCTAGTGCTGTTGTTGACCGAGGTCATCACCTCCTGTCCATTTGGCTGCTGTGTCTGTGGTTTGGAACGCTCCTCATGCACGTGAAAGACTGTTGTGAGCGATAGCAAACTCCTACTCGTCAAACTTCTTCATAAAGTCCGAAAATGTATATCACCTCTCTTACATCTTGCACACCGGATGGAGCAGTTTCGTCTTTGCTAGCACTCCCAACGCTATCAGCAGTTCTAATGGAATGTCGTCTACTCCTGGGAACTTGTTTCGGCATAGGTCTTTCAGCGCTCTGTCAAATTCTTCTCGCAATGTCATGTCTCCCAACTCATCATCTACGTCCTCATCCACTTCTTTAATACTGCCTTCAAGTACATCTCCGTTTTATAGGTCCTTTATATGCTCCTCCCATCTGTCAGGTTTTCCTTCTTCGCTTAGGACTGGTTTTCCAACGGAGCTCTTGATATTCATACAGATGCTTCCTCTTCTCCAAAGGGCCTTCTTAATTTTCCTATAGGCGCAAACTATCTTTCCCTTATGAATAGTGCTTCTCAGTTCATAATTTGTCCTCTACTCATTCCTGCATAGCCATTTTACACTTTCTGTTAGTCTCATAGAGTGTACATCTGCCCCTGGGAATTTCTAACAGCTTAAAATATGGTTCCTAAATCTTTGTCTTATCATTATATGGTTAGACTGAAACCTTTTGGTGTCTCCAACTCTCTTCCCAGTGTTCAAAATTTTCATGGTTCTTAAAGCAAGTGTTAACGTTGATTAAATTACACCCTGTGCAGAATTCTATCAAACAGCTTCCTCTGTCATTCCCAGTCCATGTTAACCTACTATTTTTCCTTATCTTTCTTTCCCTATTGCGAATTCCAGTCCACCGCCACTGTTAAGTCTCCGCCTCCCATAACTATCTGAATAATTTCTTTTATCTCGTCATACATTTCTTCCGTTTCTTCATTATTTGCGGAGCTAGTTGGTATTTAAACTTGCAATACTATGATTTCGTGTCTATTTTGGCTACGATAATGCGTTCATTATGGTGTTCACAATATTTTAGCCAGTTTCCTATATTCTTATTCATTATTAAACCCAGTCCTGCATTAACCCTGTCTGATTTTGTATTTATAGCAATATATTCACTTACCATCAAACTTCAGTAATTCCCACTATATCAAACTTTAACCTACACACTTCCCTTTTTTAATTTTCCTACCTTCCTGCCAGAGTAAGGCATCTAACACACCACACTGCGATACGTAGAATAGTCTCCGTCTCCGTCCTGAACTCCGAAAGGTGGACTATTTTATCTCTGGAATATTTTACCCAAGAACATGCCACCATGATTTAACTACACGGTAGACCTGCATGATCTCGAGAAAAATTCCGTCTGTAGTTTCCCCTTGCTTGCTGTTCGCAGTACCGGCACAGCAAGGCCGTTTTGGTTGCTGTTACAAGGTCAGGTTACTCAATCACCCAGACGTTTGCTGCTGCAACCACCGAGAAAGCTGCTGCCCCTCTTCAGGAAGATACGTTTTCTAGCCTGTCAGCAGGTACCCCTCCACTTACGGTAATGCTATCCGTATCGCTGAGGCACGCAAGCCTCTCCACAAAAACGGTACGATCCATGGTTCACGGGGGAAGATCGCTTGTGAGGTTCACATAACGTAAGACCCGACGAAGACTGGCGTGTTTCGAAATGGGACCGATTAGAGGGCTCGATAGTGTTAGAGATGCTAAACGTCCTCCAATGGCTGACTTTATCAGGAGGGGGGGGGGGGGGGCGAAGGACGAGGGGACATTACGGAGAGGTTTAATGTGTAAAATACCGAGAATGTATGGGTGAGGAAGGTTCGAGCAACATGTTACTTCGCCGAGGTAGCCACGTGGTCTGAGGCGGCTTCCCACGATTCACGCGACTCCCACAGTCGCAGGTTCGAGTCGTCCCCCGGGCATGGGTGTGTGTGTTGTCCTTAGCGTAAGTTAGTTTAAGATTTAGTAGTGCACAAGCCTTGGGACCGATGACCTCAGCAGTTTGGTGCCATAGAAACTTACGACATATTTATAAAAAAAAGAAAAACATGTTACTTCCTCCGAAATATGGTTCAAATGGCTCTGAGCACTATGGGACTGAACTTCTGAGGTCACCAGTCCCCTAGAACTTAGAACTACTTAAACCTAACTAAGGACATCACACACATCCATGCCCGAGGCAAGATTCAAACCTGTGACCGTAGCGGTCGCGCGGTTCCAGACTGAAGCGCCTAGAACCGCTCGGCCACTCCGGCCGGCTCCGAAATATGTCTCATGAAATGTCTAAAGCGTGAAAAACAGAAAGCTGTTTATAAGAAGGTTTGCAGAACATCATTCTTACCGTCTTCTAACGAACAAAACAGGGGAAAAGGTAGTGGACCGAAAGTACCCTCCACTAACGGGGTATAGATGTAGATATAGATAATGCAGACACAGGATACCCTGTTCTCACAACTCATATTTTACCTTCTCCGTACCCGGTGCAGAAAGCCTCGTGGCAGATCCGGCTATTCGCCAAAACGAGCGTTATCTGGCAGTGTTTACCGGGAAGCAGCGCGACCCTACACCGAAGAGCCGTGTTTTATGCTGGGGGGGAAACAGGTGATTTCCATGCGCGTCCGGCCGGCAATTTATTGCGCCACGCTAAATTTCGCGTTGGGACGGGACCATAATGTGCGTAATCAATCTATATTAAATGTCGAACGAGAGCGTATCAATCCATATAACTCAGCGCCTGGAGCGGCTTTCAATGATGCGCGCTGGTCGGTCGCTGATTTGACACGCCACTGATGTATGAGTCGCCCGGGAGTGTGTGCGGTACAGAAATATTGCTCTTTCGTCAGGTAGAAACACCTGTTCCGTCCTGGCCAGCTGGTGCGCTAGTCAGGACATTGTCCAGGCGCCTTACTACTGGGAGCTGTTAGTCCCACGGTGAAACTATGTAGTTAGAGTATCTAGGAAGTAGTTTCACCGTCCCTTAGAGAATTTTCCCGAGTTTGTCATAATAAATCGCAGATTTTGATTTTGCAGAGCATCACTGAGCATTTACCACTCACTATTATGTAGGACACTATACCATTTCTCTGACGCTATGGGTGTTTTGGGCGCAGTCGTGTAGCCAAAACAGGAGCAAATCTTCATAGAAAATAGACTAAATTATGTCTCCATTCTACTCTCTGTCGCTTCCTCGTACAGCCATTATCTACACTCCTGGAAATTGAAATAAGAACACCGTGAATTCATTGTCCCAGGAAGGGGAAACTTTATTGACACATTCCTGGGGTCAGATACATCACATGATCACACTGACAGAACCACAGGCACATAGACACAGGCAACAGAGCATGCACAATGTCGGCACTAGTACAGTGTATATCCACCGTTCGCAGCAATGCAGGCTGCTATTCCCCCATGGAGACGATCGTAGAGATGCTGGATGTAGTCCTGTGGAACGGCTTGCCATGCCATTTCCACCTGGCGCCTCAGTTGGACCAGCGTTCGTGCTGGACGTGCAGACCGCGTGAGACGACGCTTCATCCAGTCCCAAACATGCTCAATGGGGGACAGATCCGGAGATCTTGCTGGCCAGGGTAGTTGACTTACACCTTCTAGAGCACGTTGGGTGGCACGGGATACATGCGGACGTGCATTGTCCTGTTGGAACAGCAAGTTCCCTTGCCGGTCTAGGAATGGTAGAACGATGGGTTCGATGACGGTTTGGATGTACCGTGCACTATTCAGTGTCCCCTCGACGATCACCAGTGGTGTACGTCCAGTGTAGGAGATCGCTCCCCACACCATGATGCCGGGTGTTGGCCCTGTGTGCCTCGGACGTATGCAGTCCTGATTGTGGCGCTCACCTGCACGGCGCCAAACACGCATACGACCATCATTGGCACCAAGGCAGAAGCGACTCTCATCGCTGAAGACGACACGTCTCCATTCGTCCCTCCATTCACGCCTGTCGCGACACCACTGGAGGCGGGCTGCACGATGTTGGGGCGTGAGCGGAAGACGGCCTAACGGTGTGCGGGACCGTAGCCCAGCTTCATGGAGACGGTTGCGAATGGTCCTCGCCGATACCCCAGGAGCAACAGTGTCCCTAATTTGCTGGGAAGTGGCGGTGCGGTCCCCTACGGCACTGCGTAGGATCTTACGGTCTTGGCGTGCATCCGTGCGTCGCTGCGGTCCGGTCCCAGGTCGACGGGCACGTGCACCTTCCGCCGACCACTGGCGACAACATCGATGTACTGTGGAGACCTCACGCCCCACGTGTTGAGCAATTCGGCGGTACGTCCACCCGGCCTCCCGCATGCCCACTATACGCCCTCGCTCAAAGTCCGTCAACTGCACATACGGTTCACGTCCACGCTGTTGCGGCATGCTACCAGTGTTAAAGACTGCGATGGAGCTCCGTATGCCACGGCAAACTGGCTGACACTGACGGCGGCGGTGCACAAACGCTGCGCAGCTAGCGCCATTCGACGGCCAACACCGCGGTTCCTGGTGTGTCCGCTGTGCCGTGCGTGTGATCATTGCTTGTACAGCCCTCTCGCAGTGTCCGGAGCAAGTATGGTTGGTCTGACACACCGGTGTCAATGTGTTCTTTTTTCCATTTCCAGGAGTGTAGTTCCTATTCCACCGGCCGTGGTGGCCGAGCGGTTCTAGGCGCTGCAGTCCGGAACCGCGCGACTGCTACGGTCGCAGGCTCGAATCCTGCCTCGGGCAAGGATGTGTGTGATGTTCTTAGGTTCGTTAGGTTTAAGTAGTTCTAAGTTCTAGGGGACTGATGACCTCAGATGTTAAGTCACATAGTGCTCATAGCCATTTGAACCAAGTTCCTATTCCCTGGGTACCGCATTCCAGTCACAACTTCGGGCATAACATGAACGTCTGACAGTATATGCATCTGACATTCTTCCGAATTTCCCACAATTTCACCCCTTTCTGCACAGTTTAATCACATGAGTCTTTTAGCGTTTGTCTGTGGCCAATGAAGACCAAGTCACTACTTGTTGAGTCCACATTCATATTTAGAGGGCAGTGGATTTGTAGGAGACTCTGAACGCAGCTATACTAGACCTTCCAGATACATTGTGACCACCGCCTATGTCTATGTAATACCACTCTCAGACGGTAGGTGGCAGCACTAGCAGTGGAGGGTATATAAAGCTTGCGGGGTGCCCGCGACAAAAACTGCAAGTGGAAAAGGAGCAATTGATCTGACGCACAAAGATGCATGATCATTGGCTTTCCCAAGTCTCTATGCAGTTGGCGTGCCGCCTTAGTTAAATTATACTGTGCAAGACAGAATGGTGCTATCCACAACCACCACCAAGGCTACTGTGACGCACAACGGGACGTAGATGACAGGGCAGAACGACAGCTGCTGAGATGAGTACGGGCAAATACACGTGCAACTGTTGAGCAACCGACCCCGCCACATGAAGCAATGGGCTACTGTCAGTTACCCCTCAACGGCCGTTCCGCGAACGTTGCTGCGTGAGTGTCTCCGCATAGGTGTCTGATTCATGCATCCGTACTGAAAGCTGTTCGTCTGCGATAAAGGTTGGAATTTGCTCTCGAATACCGAAACTGGATATCCAATGAGTGGCGACCGGCGACGTCCTTAGATGGATTATGTTTTATGCAACATTGCACAAATGGTCGTTGGAATGTACAGCGATAAAAGTCTGGATGGAAAGGGTACAGGCCGGAGAAGAGAGAATTATGGTCTGGGGAATATTTCTGTGGCGTTCCTTGAGTGAACTTGTCATTCTGGAAAGTGCAATGGAGCAACATATGTATATGTGTATCCTTGGGGACCATGTCAACCCCAACATGTAGCGTGTCTTCTCTCGGCACGTTGGTGTCTACCAGCAGGATAATGCAACGTGTTACACAGCTCACAGAGTACATGCGTGGTTTAAAGGATACCAGGATGAGTTTTATCGCACTCCCCTGACCCCTAAATCGTTAGAAGTTAGACCCAATCCAGAATCTTTGGGACTACATCGAAGGGGCTGCTCGCGCAATGGATTCTCAACCGAGGAACCTAGTGCAGCCCGCAAGGCGCTGGAGTCGGCTCAGGTCCAAACTGGTACCTTCCAGAAGTCTCTTCCTGCACGTCTCACCGCGTTCCACACCGCAGTAGGTGATAATTCAGCCTTCTGTCAGGCGGCCATGCTTATGTAACTGGATATTGTGTGTTAGAGGTGTGTACGGATTCAAATACATTAGCCGAAAAGAGTCTTTTTCTGCGATAGAAGCGAGAAGAATAAAGTGCAAATTTCCTTGTTGAGAAAGATGTTCTGTCTAGGAACAGGAAGCTTCCAACACTGGTGGGCAACAGTCAATCATGAATTCAGGGGTCTAGTGGGCATGGCTGCACAATTATGAGTCAAAATGGGGCGAAGAAGAGCCCTTTGCTCAGTCATAGGCTGTTAACAATTTCACCGATCAATTACAGGAAGCTTTCAGAAGGTTTGCCACATTCACCTATACGATTGTAGACCCAGAGTTATACTCTACCCAAACAATCTCAGAAATGCAGGTCTTAAAATACATTTTGTTTAAAGCACAAAAATATTGCAATCCATTGCGTGAACACCTCTGAGATAGTATAGGATATTAGGTCTAAGCGTTGCTGTCGATGACGAAAACATTTTTAAAAAATGGTTCAAATGGCTCTGAGCACTATGGGATTTAACTTCTGAGGTCATCAGTCCCCTAGAACTTAGAACTACTTAAACCTAATTAACCTAAGGACATCACACACATCCATGCCCGAGGCAGGATTCAAACCTGTGACTGTAACGGTCGCGCGGTTCCAGACTGTAGCGCCTAGAACCGGTCGGCCACTCCGGCCGGCAAAACATTTCAATCCATTAACATGATCAGGTGTGACGTTTTTTCAGCCAAGCAGAATGTTCATATCAAAGTATAACGAGAGCCTTTTTTAGTTTATTTCTTCTTTCTCCACTCCGAGGAGATTTTTAATATTCAGGAGAAATGTAATATTGTTATTTTACAGCTCTATTTTTGAACTCAGTGCATTCAGCGGATTGAATCTTCAGCGACTCAAATAGTAACATTCAAATTGTACCGTTAAGCGAATGTAGGCAAGCAAACCGACTACCCTGTATTGGTCCGTGGTAAGATGGATTTGTTATACGGCTGAACGCTAGTTGGTGCTGACTGATGTTGTTCCCAGCTGGATACAACACAACGGTTTCAACGTTTTGTTTTACATTTGACCTGAGCATGGCTGCTCCAAATTCTGACTGTTGCTTTTTAGCAATGTAATTTTTCGATTTAGCAACTGGTTTATATGAAACTGGTTGGCTGTTTAATTTTATATTGAAAATATGTACATTGGTAGGCAGAACGCTTGTGTTTGGCGACATACGATCTGACTTTCGGAAAAATATCGTCCACACAATTCCGAAGACGGCAAGAGCTGACAGGTGCGAGAATTATCGCACATCCGGCTTAAAAACTCATGCATATGCATCCAAGTTTCTGGCAAGAATAGTATACAGAAGAGTGGAAAAGAAAATTGAGCGTGTGTTAAATGACGAACAGTTTGGCTTTAGGAGAGGTAAAGGCACCAAGAGGAGCAATTCCGACGTTACGTTTGATTATGGAAGCAAGGCTAAAGAAAAATCGAGACACGTTCGTGGTATCTGTCGATCTGAAACAAGCGTTCGACAATGTAAAATGTTGTAAGATGTTCGAAATTCCGAGATAAATAGGGGTATGCACTAGAGGGAAACGGATGATATACATTTTGTACAAGAGCCAGGAGGGAATATAAGAGAGGGCGAATAAGAACGAAGTGCTCGGGATAAAAGGGTGTAAGACAGGGTTGTATTCTTTCGCCTCTACTGTTCAGTATGTACATCGAAGAGGCAATGATGGAAACAAAAGAAACGTTCAGGAGTGGAATTAAAATTCAAGGTCAAAGGATATAAATGATATGATTCGCTGATGACACTGCTATCGTGGATGAAAGTGAAGAAGAATTACATTGAAGAAGTGTTACAGGATCTGCTGAATAGAATGAAGAGTCTAATGAGTACTGAATATGGATTGATAATAACTCGGAAAAAGTTGAAAGTAATGAGAAGTAGCAGAAATGAGAACAGCGAGAAACTTCACATCAGGATTGATGGTGACGAAGTAGATGAAGTTAAGGAATACTACTATTTTGGTAGCAAAATAACCAGTGACGGACGGAGCAGGCAGGGCATCACAAGCAGGCTAACATCGGCGAAATTGGCGTTCCTGGCCAAGAGAAGTCCACAAGTATAAAACTTAGGACCTAATTTGAGGAAGAAATTTCTGAGAATGTACGTTTAGAGTACAGCAATGTATGGTAGTTAAACATAGACTGGGAAAACCGGAACAGAAGAGAATCGAAACGTTGGATATGCGGTGTTAGAGACGAGTGTTGAAAACTAGGTGGACAGATTAGGTAATGAATGAGGTCGTTCTGTGTAGAATCGGAGAGGACAGAAATATGTGGAAAACATTGACATCAAGAAGGGAACTGGTGATAGGACATCTGTTAAGCCAGGAGGGAATGACTCCCATGCTACTAGAGGGAGCTGTAGGGAGCAAAAACTGTAGAGAGAGGCAAAGATTGGAAGACATCCAGCAAATAATGAAGGACGTAGGATGCAAAAGCTACTCTTAGATGAGATGAAGAGGTTGACACAGGTGACAAATTCATGGTGGGCCTCTTCAAACCGGTCAGAAGGTTGATGACTCAAAAAATTTGAGCATATGGGATAGACTTCCAGATATTTGAATGGCTCTAAGATTTCTTAAGAAATAGGACCCAGTACGTTCCTCTCAATGACAAGTGTTCATCAGAGACAAGAGTACCATCAAGGACGAGTGGTACTATGGCTGTTTGTATTCATCAATAACATGGCTGACTGGGTGAACAGCCATCTGCGGCTGTTTGCTGATGATGCTATGGTGTACGGGGAGGTGTCGTCTTTGAGTAAATGTAGGAGGGTACGACTTAGACGAAATTTATAGTTAGTATTATGAGTGGAAACTAGCTCTAAGAGTAGAAAAATGTAAGTTAATGCAGATGAATACGAAAAACAGTCCTGTAATTTTCTAATACAGCCTTAGTCGTGTGTTACTTTACATAGTGATCGAATACACACCTAGGCGTAAGGCTGCGAAGCGATATGAAAGGCAAAGAGGGCGTGTAGATTGTAGTACGGAAGGCGAACGGTCCAATCCCACTTTTGGGGAGAATTTTAGGGAAGTGTGGTTCATCTCTAAAGAAGACCGCGTATAAGACACTAGTTGACCCATTGTTGAGTACTACTGGGCTTTTGGGATCCACACCAGATCGGATTGAAGGGAAACGTCGAAGAAATTCAGAGGTGGGCTGCTACATATGTATCACTAGGTTCGAACTACACGCAAGTATTACGGACTTGCTTCTGAGACTCATATGGGATTCTCTGCAGGGAAGGCGACGTTCTTTTCAACGGACTGTAGAGAGCGAATTTAGGGAACCGGCATTTGAAGCTGATTGCAAAACGATTCCATAGCCACCAACATACATTCGCGTAAGGACGCGAAGATAAGATGCGAGAAATTAGGACTCGTGCAGAGGCATATAGGCAGACGTTCTTCCCTGTTTGCAAGTGGAATAGGAAAGAAATGACTGGCAGTGGTACAGGGTACCTTAAGTGACTTACAGTTCGGTGGCTTGCGGAGTATGTACTGTATGTAGTTTCAGATATAGATGAATATGGAAATTATTTGTGAACTTGTTTTTAACGTTTATGTGTACATAATCCGTCTCTGCATCTTTCTTGAATGTGGGTGTTTAAAAATATAATGCTGGTCTTAGCTCAACGATTTTCTTTTGTAGGTAATTCATTCTACAGCACACACAAAAAGTACTAGAAAAGAAGGACTTCGAATCCCATTTCGTACACAACCTGGCAACGTCCTTTATCATTTAACATTGTTAAAAAGATATAGAACAGTTATAACCCTGAAATTTGTACGTGTTCGCCTATCTACGTTAGAATAATTAAACAAGCATGTAAGAACGATTTTTACAATGCGTTTTTATTTTTGTACCAGTGTCCCTTGTCAGCAAAACATTACTAATTTTTACTTCGACCTTATTCTGTGTACTACGTAAGTTTCACGATAACGGCGAATATAAAATTAGTTTTCAGTACTACTGGAGTAATGTACAAGTACTTCCCCCTTCGTCGTGGCAGATGCAAGGATTGAGGCCGATGTTAATATTACTGTGTCACTCCTACTCAGAACAGAGTGCAGGTAACGTTCCTGCACTGAACAACTTTATTTGCTGTTGAGTAAAAAAAGAACAAAACAGTTAATCTTCACGTTCTGATTCCTTGCAATGAGCAATGAGTAGAAAAATCGTGTTGTTTCGTCATCAGCAGGCCTTTATTTCTACTACCAGTTTCGAATGTTACTAATCAACATCAGGCACAAGAAGTTCTCCGTATTTCCGACATTATGTGAACTGAGATAAAACGTAATGTATATTCCGCAACGACACAGTAATTTAAAATCTTCTTGTACGTTATGATGATTTACTTGAAATGGAAACATGTAGCACTAATAAAAATAATCGTCGCAGCTGACAGGGGTACAACATGGTTTTCGGCAGGTATCTGCAATCTGCGAGCGTATGGGATTCGCTTACACGTCAGCATGTCACAGGTTCCTTTGACAAGCACGGATCTCTCCCGCGACCCGTTCTATGCTCTTCATAAACGAGGGAAGCGTTTCCAGGCTGACGAATCGGCAGCAACTTCCGCTCCCTGTGAAGAGAACTGCAGTGAGTTTCGAAGATGTACTACTTACCCTCAGGTACCATCTCAGATTAACTTTTCCGTGACTTTCATGAAAAAATCAACAGCTTGCCTAAAAAAATACCATGAATACGTCTTCCTTTAACTTCAGGTTGATAACTAAAAAGATATCACAAATAATTGGCGGAACTGATGATTGAAACATAGCATCTTAGAAATTACTTGAAAGACCACTTCTGTACAAAAATATCCGTAATTAGCACCAGGGAATCGTTGACTTGATGTAGCCGTTAAATTTTTTGACGTCTCTTACATTGCGACAGATGAATAGTGACTGTGGGTAACATGCTGTGGCTCATCTTCTCTCCCACTGAATTTGCTCTATGCCGGCTCGTGTTTATGCTCGTCTCACGCACCCACTTTCAGTTCGTTCTTCAGAGGAATGGCTGCGAGGATGAAGGAAAGGAAGGGAGAGAGCAGTTACCAGAGGAGGTCAAGTATATTTAGCTCAGACGAGTTATCGACCACGTCGAAACCATTCCTCAGTGAATAAACAGACGACTTCTCCTCTGAATTAGACATCAGTTATTTTCATATGTCAGTTACCGTTCGTTGTACTATTATTTCTGTTGATTTCAGTATTACAGTAACTACCAGAATTTCAAGACCTGTAAAATTCTAGAACACGATGTAATTTACGCTTTGTGACTGAAGTCTTTAAGTTTCCAGGCTGACCAGTATTAGAAATAATCTGCCGAAAAGTCAGATTATCTTTCGCAAGCACTTGAAAATCCACATCCGTCAATTAACTCAGGCATACACGGCATTTCTTGATGTGCCACACCTATACGCCTCGGTGTTGCCATGACGACCCGATTATCGCGGTTTATCGCAAAGTATGATTTTCATACGCTATCCAATGAAGATGTACAGATGGCAGCTCAGTACTGCCGAAATTACACTGACGGAAAAAACACCAAGAAGGAGCTATGCGACATTAACAAAGTTAGGCGTGTTTCTGCATCTTAAAGATGATGTTAATCCAGTCACGTGACTGGAGCCAGTAGCACCACTATGAGGATGCGAATCAGGTTTGCTTTAAATACACGCTGTACCAGTCGTGACCGTTAGTTACACTTTCAGTCAGGGTAGCAGCGAATCATATTACTGATATTTTTTCACCTGAGTCGTCCTCTTATTTTCCTCATTGTTTCTTTGATGTAGAGATTGAACAGTAGGAGCAAAATACTACATCCCTATCTTACACCCTTTTCAATTCGAGCACTTCGTTCTTGAGCGCCCACTCTATTATTCCCTCTTGTCTCTTGTACAAGTTGTATACTATTCGTCTCTCCCTGTAGCTTACCCATACCTTTCCCAGATTATCGAATATCTTGCACCGTTTTACATCGTCGAACGCTTTTTCAAGGGCGACTAATCCTATGAATTTTTCTTGATAATTCTTTAGTCTTGTTTCCATCACCAACCACACTGTCAGAATTGCCTCTCTGGTGTCTTTACGTTTCATAAGCCAAAGTGATCGTCATCTAACACATCCCAACTTTTCTTTTCCATTAGTCTGTATATTATTCTTGTCAACAACTTGGACGCATGAGCTATTAAGCTGATTGTGCGATAATTCACGCACTTTAAGGCTCTTGTAGTACTCGGAATTGTGTGGATTATATTTTTCCGAAAGTCAGATCGTATGTCGCCAGACTCATACATTCTACACACTAACGTGAACAGTCGTTTTGTTACCACTTTTCGCAATGATTTTAGAAATCCTGCTAGAATATTATCAATTTCTTCTGCCTTATTTCCTCTTAGGTCCTACATGATCTTTTAAATTCTAATTTTAGATCGCCTATTTCTTCTAAATCGACTATTGTTTCTTCTTCTATTACGCCTGACAAATCTTCTCCTTCATAGAGGCCTTCAATATACTCTTTCCAACTATATGTTCACTCCTCTGCATATGATAGTGGAATTCCCGTTGCGCTCGCAATGCCAGAACCCTTGCCTTTAATTTCACACGAAGGCTGTGTTGACATTCCTACATTCTGGATCACTCCTTCCGACAATCACTTCCTTTTCGATTTCTTCGCATTTTTCATGTAGCCATTTCATCTTCGCTTCCGTGAACTTCCTATTTATTTTATCCCTCGGTGACTTGTGTTTCTGTAATCCTGAATTTCCCTGAACGTTTTGTACTTCCTCCTTTCATCGATCAGTTGAAGTATTTGTTCTGTTTCCGATGGTTTCTTTGCAGCTGCCTTTTCCGTACTTCTGTTTTTCCTCCCAGCTTCTGCGATTGCTCTTTATAGAGATGTCCATTCCTCTTTAACTGTACTGCCAACTGGACTATTCCTTATTGCTGTATCTACAGCCTCAGAGAACTTCAACTCTATCTCGTCATTCCTTAGTACTTCCGTATCCCACTTCATTGCGAATTGATTCTTCCTGACTAATCTCTTAAACTTAAACTTACTCTTCGTCTCTACTACATTGTTATCTGAGTTTATGTCTGCTCCTGGGTACGCCTTACAATCCAGTATCTGATTTCGGAATCTCTGTCTGACCATGATGTAATGCAACTGAAATCTTCCCATGTCATCCGGCCTGTTAGAAGTATACCTCCTCCTTTTGTGATATTTGAACAGAGTATTCGCTAATACTGGCTTAAATTTATTACAGAACTCAGTTAGTCTTTCTCTCTCTCATTCCTTGCCTCAAGCCCATATTATCCTGTGACCTTTTCTTCAACGCCTTACCCTACAACTGCATTCCAGTCACCCGTGATTATTAGATTTTCGTCTGCCTTTACATTTTGTATTACCCTTTCAGGAACCTATCTCTTCATCTTCTGCTTGCGATGTCGGCACGTATATCTGAACTATCGTTGTCGGTGTTGCTTTGGTGTTCTGATAAGAACAACGCTATCGCTTAACTGTTCACAGTAATACACTCCGCGCCCTACCTTTCTATTCATAACGAATCCTACTCCCGTTATAACAGTTTCTACTGCTGTTGATATCACCCTATACTTACCTGACCAGAAATCCTTCTCTTCTTTCCTTTTCACTTCACTGACGCCTACTATATCTATATTGAGCCTTTGCATTTCCCTCTTCAGATTTTGTAGCTTCCCTACCACGATCAAGCTTCTGGCACTGCACGCCCCGACTCGTAGAACGTTTTCTCTTGTTTGTTATTCAATCTTTCTCTCATGGTCACTTCTCCTTGGCAGTCCCCTCCTGGAGATCCGAATTGGGGACTATTTCGGAATATTTTGGCAATGGAGAGATAATCATGATTCTTTTTCAATTACAGGCCACATGACCTGTGGATACATGTTACGTGTCTTTAATGCAGTGATTTCCATTGCCCTCTGCATCCTCATGCCGTTAATCACTGCTGATTCTTCCGCCTTTAGTAGCAGTTTCCCACCCCAAGGATAAGAGATCGCCCTGAACCTCTGTTCGCTCCTCCGCCCTCTTTGACGAGGCCATTAGAAGAATGAGGGTGTCTTCTTATGCCGCTGATTATTCATCAAAATTTAGGCGATGACGTGCGCTTACCTGGGACCGAGGACGTTTTGATTACTAATGAAAGACGCTACCAGTAGATCGCGGATACTTTCACAAATCGGTTAGTTCAAGGACAGCTCTACGTCAGTCATCTATTGACGTGATTTCCACTGACCCTAAACCACAGCCATTTGCTACTTCAGTGGTGTAAAGCGAGACGTCATTGGGAGTCAGTGTGTAAGTCTCTAGTGTTTTCTGACGGTTCTGCCTCAGTGCCCGTGTTGACAGTGTGTTTTCTTTATAAGGAGGCCAACTGACACCCTGCAACCATCTTGTCTGCGTGCTAGACATACGGGACCTATATCTGGACGTACGGTTGGTACGCGATGTCGTATGAGAGCTGGAGCACTCTCATTGTTATTCCACGCACCCTCAATGCGAAATTTGTACGTTATTCTAGTGGTTCAACTTTTTGCGATGCCATTCACGAACAACATACTATTTGAAGTTTTCCAAAGGATAACCCTAACCCACATACCACTGTTGTAACCCAACATGCTCTACAGCGAGTGGTCATGTAGCCTTGACCTGCTCGATCACCAGCTCTGTCTCCAATCGAGGACATACAGGACATCATCGGACCACATCTCCAGCGTCATGCAAAAACGGCATTAACCGTCCCTGTATTGTCTGACCACGCGCAACAGGCATGAATCTCCACCCCACAAACTGATATCCTGCACCTGTACAACACCGTGCATGTTCTTTCGAGTGCTTGTATTCATCCTTCTGGCGGTTCACAGTCTATTAATGTACCAGCATTTCACATTTGCTGTGGCTAATTTCGTGCTTACACTAACCTGTGTCCTTGCGACGTTAATCACTGAAATGTGTTACCTACACAAACGTATTCTCGAAATTTCATTCCTTTACGTTAAATGTTTTTCAGTATTGCGATTTTGTTCTGTCAGTGTAATAATTCAGTATATCTACATGCGATCAAGGGAATTATAAAGTCATATCTGAAACTTCCTGTATTTCCTTACATACTTTTCGGGGGTTGGTGAATCCTCAAGATCTTCATAATCGGCAAAACGATTACAAGCCATACAGTTCCCTAATCGTTCGGAAGAGTCTGTTGACTTTGGTGGCTACAATTTCTTCTTCAATATGTTTTTCATTTCAGAAAAACATCTACAAGGGAAGTCCTCAATTACGTTTTATTCAGGGTGGATCAGAAACTATTTTGCAAAGTTAGGGTATGCGTTGCTTACACTATTCCTTACACTATAACAAGGTAAAAATGTCCAGTATGATCTACAAAATTCATACTTTAGGAGCTAAGAGCACCTGTTCAGTAGTAGAGAAGTTTTTCAAAGTAGCAAAGATGAACAACCGCTTGTAGCTCTTGAAGTATACATTTTAGAGACTATATTTGATAGACACATTTTTCTTGTTTTAGTTTAAAGAAACTGTCGTCAGTTTGAAAAAAGTATTTTGACACACGCTGTACATTCTGTTGTCCGTCTATGATGTGTCCTGAGTGATAGGCTGCACCCAATGTATAATGTTGCCAAGTAGTTCCTAAGTAACACTTCAGAAACAACAAGGTTCAGCGTAATGTATATTCTGACAAACTAAAAAAGCCTTTTGATCCCCTTGGAATATGACGAAGCCAGTTACAGTTAGTGATGATCACTGCTGGGCACAGGTTTACGTTCTAACTTCCACAGAGGTATGTAAGTCCTAGGACAGTAAGTCCGAGAAAAACCAGCATCGAACTAGGCGAAGGCTCCAGGTGTGATACATAGAGGCTCGGTGTGGTTGCTGTGGAGTATCCTCCCTAGAGGCGGCATGAGTGGCGTCGTGGTGCGGTGTAGATCCAGAGGCTGGGTCTGGAACCTGTGAGGTCGCCGAAAGCTCAGGTCGATGGGCCAATGGGCGTGGCTGGCGTGAAGTCTGGAGAATGAGCGTCGAGTTCCCCTTCGCTTTGATGGGCGAGAAAACTGAGCCCGCTCTGTGGCAGGATAAGCACCGAAGTGCTATTCCTGCATGGGCTGGCAATGTTGTGCTTCATGAGCACTTGACCTGGGGATGTAACTCAATGCAGAGATAACGATGCCATTGTTGTCCGAGAGCACGCTCTTGTGAGAGATTTTGGCGCCCCTGATCGCGCCTGAGAGAGGCTGGCGTCCTTATTTTAGTCGACTGTATGATGCCAAAAGCGAAGACTACTTGCATTGTTCGGCGCTTCTACTGTCTCTGGTGCAGAAGCGCCTGCTGCATTGGTGGAGACTACCCGCTGACCACGATTGTTATGCTGGAAGCAGAAGTGGCCGGCGTATTGCGGGATGGACAGGGGTCGACAAAAATATGGAAAAACAGCGAGAAATGCATGCTTGAACGTATGTGAAGATGATAACCGAACCTGTACGTTCCGCTGATTTATATGACCGCGAACGGAGCCTGAAAAACGTCCTCAATTCGCTGACAGTATCAGTAGCGGTCAGAACAGTGTTTTGTATAGTGGGTGCATTATATCGGAGCTCATTGCATTCTAACAAGGGCAAATTTTTGGTGCTCGTGTGGTTAGTGCTTTCGTTTGTTTGGTGTTTCAACATGCAGCGCATCGAAGATTTATAGCCCACCACATATTGCGAATAGGAAAAGCTTCATTCGCTATGTCACAAACTCCATATTATGTTTGTTGGTTGTGATGAAAAGGATTGTGACGAAAAGTAACAGGACGACAGCTGCAAAAGTTATTGCAGAACTGAATGTCGCACTAACGAACGCTGTCAGCACCAAAAATGCACGGAGGGAGCTACAAAAGTAGGGTACGGCAGAGTGATCTGGAATTCAGTAGCACACATCCGTGATTTAAATGACCGTAACAGGAGAACGTGGTGCAGTAGCCATAAACACTGGTCTATGGAGCAATGGATGAAAGTAGTTTGGTGTGATGAATCTTGTTTCATACTGTTTCTAGCTTCTGCCCGAGTTTTTGTCCGAAGATTGATACGGTGTGGGTGTGATGATGTTTTGCATAACCATATCACTGTATTCCATTGGCGACGTGGTTACTCTGCAACGACGCATTAGTGTCAAAGAGTTATGGATCAGTTTCCATGTCACGGCCGAATATTAGTTCCCCAATGGTGACACTGGAGTACAAGACCAAGGAGCCCATGTCCGCAAAGCTCTCATCGTTCAGGACTCGTTTTGTGAGCACAGGATGAACTCTCGCATCTTCCACCAGATCACTATATTATTGAGCCTCTCCAGTATACTTAGGAGATTAAAGTGCATGTTCACTATTTAAATCCATCACAGTTGTATTGTTACTGTTTTGCAATAAGAATGGTATATGATTCCTTTGATAACCGTACAGAACATGCAATTATCCATACCGTGACGACTGGAAACTATTCTGAATCACAACGTGTTTCTTACATGCTGTTTCGCATGTTACTGTGTAGAATTTTTGTTGTTACAATAGCATTTGCACATCCCCTGCATGTCTCGTAAGTATTTTTCAGCTGGTCTGTAACATCATATCTCAAGCACTTTCATCCCCTTCTTTTCCAGTTTCCCACAGTCCATTACTTATTTCCATACGGTAATGTACTTCAGAAAGACCTTTAAGAAATTTCTTTCTGCTTTTATACGAGGGTTGGAACTTTAATAGTGGCAACTATTTATTTACAGCTCGTACAAAATAGATACGTGTTTCGAAGTTTTACTGATCGTCACAGTAGTCACCAGCATTGTGTATAACCCGTTGCCAGCGATGTGGAAGTCGTAGGATACTCTTAGCCGTGCCAGTTGTGTTGACAGTTCGGGCGGCGCGGTCTATTGCCTGACGAATTTGTAGCAGTTCTGAAGCGAATGCCGTGAAGTATTTACTTAAGTTTAGAAATCGAGTTGATCTCACGAGGGCTTAAGTCAGGGGTGTGCAGTAGGTGGTATATCACTTAGCAGCCCCATCAGTCAAACAAATGATGGTCAGGTCCTTCTGTCTCTGTGATGTTCATTTTTGGAACACAACATACGACCAGCTTAGAGACAGGAGTGATGACACATTCTACAAGACCTGACCATAATTTTGCAGGACAATGCTCAAGCACGTACAGTGCAAGCTGTTACTGATTTGTTTGAGTGATGGGGCTGCTAAGTGATATACCACATACTGCACACCCCTGACTTAAGCCCTCGTGAGTTCAACTCGATTTCTAAATTGAAGGAAACACTTCACGGCATTCGCTTCAGAAATGCTACAAATCTGTCGGGCAATAGACCGCGCCGCTCAAACTGTCAATACAACTGGCACGGCTAAGAGTATTCTACGACTTCCACATCGCTGGCAGCGGGTTATACATAATGCTGGTGACTACTTTGAAGATTACTAAAACTTTGAAACACGTATCTAATTTGTATGAGCTGTAAATAAATAACCACTATTTAAGTTCCAAACCTCGTATTAACTGACCTCTTTTGGCGAAGATTGCTCCATTTTCCTGTGCTAGTCTGCTTCTGAAGTTCTCTTTGATTCGTCCACCAAGCATTAATCACAAAGAATAGCGAAGCCGTCAACGAATCTTGTCATACTTTTTCACCCTGAATTTTTAACATGGTTTTCTCAGATTTCTTGGATTGAAGAACAGCTGCCGATGTGAGTGATCTGGAAGTAGATACACTCAGTGCAGCGAAACAACTGAAGTGTTCCAGTTCACTCTGCATGTTAATTACGTCCCTTTCCCTGTTAATGAAACAGCTCCACTTTTGCAATTATATGCAACCGTACGCACGGTGAAAAGACCTTTTATGACTAGAAAGTTTCACAAGTTACTCAAATACATAAGAAGAGATATAGAAGTATTCTGCTCAATTATGTGCCCATCTTTGGTAGTGATTTGCAGCGAGACTTTGGAACATACACTGAACACCCAAACAAACTGGTACACCTGCCTAATATCATGTAAGGCCCCCGCGAGGACGTAGAAATGCCGAAAAACAACGTGGCATGGATTCAACTAACGTCTGACGTAGTACTGTAGGGAAATGACACGATGAATCCCGCACGGCTGTCCATAAGAGCACGAGGGGATGTAGATCTCTTCTGAACAGCACGTTGCAAGGCATCCCAGATATGCTCATAATGTTTATGTCTGGGGAGTTTGGTGGGCAGCGGAAGTTTTTAAACTGAGAAGAGTGTTCATGGAGTCACTCTATAGCAATTATGGACCTGTGGGGGTGTCGCATTGTCGTCCTGAAATTGCCCAAGTCCGTCGGAAGTCGCAATGGACATGAACGGACGCAGGTGATCAGACAGGATGCTTACGTACGTGTCACCTGTCAGAGTTGTATCTAGACGTATCAGGGGTCATATATAATTTTAACTGCACAGTCGTCGTTCGTCCAGTTCTTACCGGATCTTTTTCCGGCAGCAGCGATGTCGGAGGTTTGATGTTTTACTGTATTCCTGGTATCACGGCAATCTCGTGAAATGGTCGTACGGAAAAATCTCCACTTCATCGCTGTGTTCCATCGCTCGTGGGCCGACTATAACACTACGTTCAAACTCACTTAAATCTTGACTACCTGCAATTTTAGCAACAATAACTGATTATGCCAGACACTTGTTGTCTTAAATAGGCGTTTCCGACCTCAGCGCCGTATTCTTTCCGTTTACATGCTCTGTATTTGAATACGCATGCCTATACTAGTTTCTTTGGCGCTTCAGTGTATATATACTTCGATTATTATGCAATACCTCAAAGAAAACGATCTATTGACACGTAACCAGCAGTTATTCAGAAAACTGGCTGATTATTCTCGAGAATTAATGACTGCTATCGATAAGAGCTCTCAGGTGGACTCCATATTTTTAGATCTCCAGTAGGATTTCAAACCGGTCGCCACAAGTGGCTTCTAATCATATGCATGCCTACGCTGTCTTATTTAGCTGACATGTAAATTCGTGATTTCATGCCACGAAGATCACAGTTCGTTGTTATTGACGGGAAATCATCTTGTGAAACGGAAGCTGTATCAGGGATGCCCGAAGGGAATTTAAAGGCCCTCCGCCGTTCTTAATGTATATAAACGTTTCGGGATATAATCTACGCAGTCCTCTTATATTGTGTGCAGATGATCTTGTAGTTTACCGTCCGCTAAAGTAAGCAAAAGATCAAAACAAGTTTCAAAATGATTTAGACAATACATCTGCGTAGTGTGAAATGTGGCAGTTGACCCCGCAGCAGTCAAATGTGCGTGGTACTGCGTATTAGTATTGTAAAATTTCCGTTACATATTTAAGGGTTAAATTAAACATCTTGACATTACAATTACGGGAAACATAAACTTAAACCATCCCTGTATTGAATCTGAACCAAAGGCTGCACTTTACTGGCAGACATGGAAGATGCGAAAAAACTACTGGACTGCCTACACCACAGATTCGTTTTTGGAAAGGATCCGCCTCGAGTAAAACAAAATTTTTCTTTTTTCTTAGATATGTTTCGCTGAATTTCTGTATCATCAGTGGGTTATTTATTATCTTCTGCAAAATAGGAAAATACTTTTTACTACTATTACACTTACAAATATGAGGTTCTACAACAGTATTTACATACTTGAAAAACAAAGTTTTGTATGGATACCTTGTTAGACCATGCTGTGGATTTCCTAGATTTTATGTAATTCAATGCGGTTGTTTTGTTTCATGTTTTGACATCTGTACACATATAGAAATTAATGTAGAACTTATTACTTCCGAAATTTACGATTTGGCATTGAGCCGTGGTGAAAAATTGCTGTTTTGAAGAGGGCGCTGCAGCAGTCGCCCTCCGCTTCTGACGGTGGCACCGCTGTGGCAGTCGCAGCTTTCCTGTCTCCCTCTGGTGGAAAATGGGAAAAGTTGCCTGTTGACGTGCATTTAAGGGGCGCTATGTGCTCGGCGGTTAGTCAGTCTGTCAGTCTCGGTGTGTCGTTCAGTCGGGAAGTCAGTCGGAGGCAGTCAGTCAGTCTGTCCCAGTAACGAACCGTAATTTTATTTTCAAAATCTTTTCTTAAAGAATTTACTTTATTTACTATCAGTTCACCAAGAACATTAACACATTTAATCACACTAGGTGAGCGTGGAAGTAGTTGCCAGGAAGTAACTGCTGGAAAATAAAATTACCTTTAACAAATATGAATTTTATTCCTAAAAGCCTTTTCACAAACAGATTTAAAATTGCAATCAGAAAGCACGCTCTAAATATCAAGTTACAATTCTTCAGAAGCAGAATAACATTTTTTTCTTTTTACAGTAGGAGTCTTCGGGCTGAGAAGCTTCCGCAACCTTTCAACACGGCCGCAGTCACAACCGCTCACAACGACCTCTGAAAAACTACACTGGTGCAAATCTGCAACACACCACAGTACTTTAAACTAAAAATTTCAACTCACACAAACACACTAACTATGCACCCCGTAAGAGGTATGGAAATAGTACAAACACTCACACTAAGAAATTATTTGCCATCAAAAGTGCAGTTTGTTTTTAAAAGGGCTCTTACGGTGGGAGGGTGGCAACTTTATGAAAAATGACTATTTAAATAAAACCTATGAAATTCACACTTACATAAAGTGTACAACATGCTCTACATTACACAAATACCGTCTCGCAAGATGATAGGTAAGATAAAAACATATTTCAGGAATTCGGCCTTAACTTTAATTCTATAAATTTGTTAACACCGAATCCGACAAACATGACAGAGACAGCTATTAACGTACGGCTGATTGAGGGGGGGGGGGGTTACTAAACAACCCGAACCGCAGATTGCTCTAAACCTCCCCAATTCCACAAGGGAAAAACGGACCACCCAGTTCACAAATAGCCACCTTCCCGCGGGTGGGCAAACGGAGAAGAATGGTGGGGCGACCCAAAAATAAAGCGGCCGGTGACCTCACCAAGAAAACAAGTAGAATTTAAAAAGTAAATGAAACAACATATCTCCAACCACATAACTTCCAATAAACTGCGATTTCTGGCGAAGACCTGGAGCAGCACCCCCAACGCTCTCCCGAACCGTCCGGTGGCAGCCGCTTCAGCGGATGCAGGAAGGTGCGCCGATCTCCCGTCTCACGGCGTCGCAGCTTGCCCCGGCCAGCTCGATGTCGTAGTTTCGCTCCCGTTGCTCTCGTGTGAACCGCGAAGCCACTACCCCATTCTATACCGCGCTGCCCATTGGACTCACGTGTGGACCTCACATGCGCCGACGCTCAAGGCGGACACGTCATCTCGTGAGACTGACCTAGCCTCACTCCGACTGACCACCTTAACGTACGGCAGACCGACCGACAGACAGACACTGACTGCCCGACACTGAGCCGGCTGACCAAGTGACTAGACTGAAACTGACAGACTGACCGACTGCGGAGTTTTTTTTTTTTCCTTTGTTGAATTTCGATTCCCTCTCCCCCCCCCCCCCCCCTGAAGAGGGGCGTGCTGGCAGAAGTTTAGTATGCCGCTCTTCAGTCTTCAGACTTTGTTTTAAAAATGTGAAAATAATACATAATAAAAAACAGGTGAGAAAATAGAAGACTTAAAGGGTAACATGGCGGAAAAAAATCGTGGGACGTAAAACAGCATAAAGAGATGATGATGTTAATAAAAATACATACGAAGCAGACAGGTAAAATAATAGACAGACAATTAAAAAAAAATCAAGGCGACAGTCTGGTTTCTGTTCGCAAAGAACATAAAATTCACACCCAGCGACAGCATGGTTTCTGTTCGCAACACGGGAAAAGATGAAACAACACTGAACATGCACTGGAACACTGCACTGAAATATGACATACCACAGCCGAGAGCACGTGGGAGGAAACTAGACAGATGAGGGGAAGATAAAAAAGGGGGAAGGTGAGGAAAAGTGAAAGGGAAGGGGGGAGAGGAGCCAATGGAGGATGAGGACCCGTAAGAGGGGTGGGGGGTGCTAGACGCGTCAGGGAGTGGGGAAGGCAGAGGACGGGAAACAAAGAGACCACCGCGGAGCTCATAGCGCCCCTTAAATGCAAGTGAACAGGCAACTTTTCCCCTTTCCCACCAGAGGGAGACACCAAAGGTGCGATTGACACAGTGGGGCCACCGCCGGAAACGGAAAGCGACTGCTTTACACTACGCGCTGCGGCGCGCTCTTCGAAACAGCAATTTTTACCACGGCTCAGGCATGTTATGGTTATATGTAGAAGAATAACAAAAACCAACTGACGACACTGAAATTTCAGCAAAACATGTCTGGAGAATAAAGGGACTAATAACAATTGTGTTTTGCACCGTGAGGACCCTCCCATAAATAAATCTGTTTTTAAGCAAACACGGACGGACTAACTTCAATCTCAAGATGATTATACATACACTACGCTTATCCGTTTTCTTCTGCCCTACAGATGCATGGTATGGAAGTTTCTCCAGATTGGAATGACAGAAGACATCGGAGAAGTTCGAAGAAAGGCAGCTCGTTTTGTATTATAGCGAATTAGTGCAGGAAGTGTAGCACTTATGATAAGAGAGTTTGGAATCTAATTTTTCAAACAAATGAGATTTTCTATACCACACGATATTTTCACCAAGTTTCAATCGTTAGCTCTAACTTCCGAATCTCAAAATATTTTGTTTTGTTTTGGTTTCTTACTTACATAGGGAGAAATATCCATGGTAATACAATAAGAGAAAGCAGCACTTTTACGGAAACCCTTAAGTATTAATTTTCCTACGTGCTACTGAAGAGTGGTACTGTCGAGAAATAGTCTGGACACAAATACCTAAGTGAGAATTACAGAATATTGATGTAAATGTATACTGGTGTCCCAAATTAAATCAACTATCCGCTATTTCCCCGTCATGCGTCTAATTCCCGATATGGGTGTGTTGTTTGTGGAAGGAGACCAAATAGCGAGGTCAACGGTCTCATCCGATTAGGGAAGGATGTGGAAGAAAGAAAGCCAGCCGTGCCCTTTCAAACCATCCCGGTATTTGCCTGGAGCGACTTAGGGAAATCACGGAAAATCTAAATGAGGATGGGCGGACGCGGGACTTAACCGTCGTCCTCTCGAATGTGAGTCTGGTGTGCTAACCACTGAGCAACCTCGCTCGATAATTCAATATATAATCATACAAACTGCCAACAGATGTGTGTACTGTCGTGTTCTACACGGAAGATGGCATCCCAGTCAAAGGACAATCATGCCAACGATGATTTTATGGTACCTATGAAGGGGTTGGGTTTTCCAGGTAGCTCCACACCCGCAATCGGTGTGTACACATTCACAGACGGTGCAGCACGCCACAGAGAAGACGCCTGCCAGACACTCTGCGGTGGAGGGCCGTAGGAAAATCTGCTGCACCTCTGACTCTTCTTAACGAAAGGAAACAACTAGAGTGGAGTCATCAACATGCCACATGGACGGTCGAACAGCGTGCCAATGTTCATTTCACAGATGACGCCTGATTGGGTCTGGAGAGTGAATCTAGTCGGTTTCGCTTCTGGAGGGAACGTGGAACACGATTTCGGGAGCCAAACATTGTGGTAAGAGACCGATATCGAAGAGAATCCCTTATGGTGTGGGCAGGCATTATGCTGACCTCTCGAGTACTTCTTCATGAAATTGTATAGTGAATCGGCAAGGTTTAAGTACTGTCAGACTTCGTGGAGAGATCTTGGGTCCTCATGTGCGGTTGTTGCTCGGTGCTGTGGGCCAAGACTTCGTACTGATGAGGTATAGATCACAGGTGGTTGAGGTTTCCTTGGAAACAGAGAAGATATGGCACGCACGGAGTGGTCTGTTCGCTCTCTCGACTTGAATCCCATAGAGCATGTCTGGGACGCATTATGGAGACGGGTTGCTTCACGTCAGCATCCACCAGCCACTCCCCAAGACTTTGGAGTAGCTTTGCTGGAAGAATGGACGTTATTGCGTCAGCATTAGATGGATGACATCATTCACAGTGTGCCCCGTCGTTGATAGGCCTCTACTGTTGTCACAAGTGGTCACATTAACCAGTTGTCGGAACACGTGTGCAAATCCATTAAGTTGGAAAAAAGAACCGTTCTGCTTGCTGTAGTTATGTGCTGTATTCTTTACATTGTTTATAATTTACTGCGACCTTTTTATACTGTTTTGTAGGAAAATAAAGGCAACATTGCAAAATTTGCATTTGTTGCTTTAATTTTGGACACCAATGGGAGTGAATCCCACTTGCACCCTTTCTCTTAATCCCTACACTGCCTCTTCATTACGCAGCCAAACAGTACATAATAACTACTTAGATTGTTTTATTAAGTGCGAATGCATTCAAGTAGCTCAGGTAGTGGGCTGTTATTTTAAGCATCATTCTGAACGACTGTACTCTGTTAGCATGCTAAGTTGACATCCTCGAGCAAGGTTCTTAGAATCATTAAACTTCAATGAGGATCGTATCGAGGGCCTGTGGAAGGTAGGAGGGTCCGTCCGGAGAAATGTAGAGCGCCTATGGTACAAAATAGCTCCTGCCAAACAACTCTAGTGCCGGTGCCCTTGTTTTGGTCCGAACGGGAGGACCATGCTTATTCATTACTGGGCAGTCCCCACAGGCAGCAGTCATTCCTCGTCGCGAGGCAGATACAGCACCAATATCGTACCCAAGGCGTCAGAAAGAGCATGAACTGTTTAACAAAGACTGGAGTATAACTTAAGAGGCCGACCTCCAGGCTCGCACCTCAATACCGAGCGCCCCTACTTCAATAGAGTAACAAATAACCTTAGTTACTGTTCCACAGTTATTTCAAAAGCATATTTCCACGACTGAAACACAATTATTTATTCAATGTTATCATTAGAGATTCAAGAATAGTTCACAAATTCATATGTAGACTTTTAGAATAACCCAGCCATCGATACCAACGCTCGAGTTCCCCAATAATGTCATCACAAGCCCCAGAATTCCACACAAACATGATTTCAATATGGCGAACAAATGATTTTAACCCCCGACCACCCCCCCTCCCAACAAACCCATGGAGCAAAAATATAAACACCAGTTACACATTAGTACAAATTTTTAACAATACATATTTCCGCGGGAAACTGCTGTTTGAGGCGGGGCCAAACTAAAACCTAAAATAATAACTGCCAAATTACGAAATTTTAAAGTATAAAAACTAAACCAAAAAGATACAATGACCGTTACGAAAGCCAAAAAAGAAAAGCACGAATCGCCGGCCGCGGTGGTCTAGCGGTTCTAGGCGCTCAGTCCGGAACCGCGGGACAGCTACGGTCGCAGGTTCGAATCCTGCCTCGGGCATGGATGTGTGTGATGTCCTTAGGTTAGTTAGGTATAATTAGTTCTAAGTTCTAGGCGACTGATAACCTCAGAAGTTAAGTCGCATAGTGCTCAGAGCCATTTGAACCATTTTTGAAAAGCACGAATCAGTTGTAGCTGCTATCGAAAACATCACTTGGCATATATAACTATACTGAATATCCAGATTCCGTTACAGAAAGCAAAAAACAGCAGTGCTGCAGAATTTGAGGTTTCGAAAATACGGCTCCACCTACGTAGCTCAACTGAAAACTCAGAAACCAACACAGAAAGTCAAAATCGCGGAAACTAATTGCACTGAATGTCATATTTGAGATTTTACACGGATGGACTTATCTGGCGATTATTTGCTTCATTCTGTCGCTCTGGATCCTCTTGTGAATCTAATAAATGTCATCAGTCTTTTTAGCCATCTTTTATTTATATAATATATAACTATACTGAATATCCAGATTCCGTTACAGAAAGCAAAAAACAGCAGTGCTGCAGAATTTGAGGTTTCGAAAATACGGCTCCACCTACGTAGCTCAACTGAAAACTCAGAAACCAACACAGAAAGTCAAAATCGCGGAAACTAATTGCACTGAATGTCATATTTGAGATTTTACACGGATGGACTTATCTGGCGATTATTTACTTCATTCTGTCGCTCTGGATCCTCTTGTAAATCTAATAAATGTCATCAGTCTTTTTAGCCATCTTTTATTTATACAGCAGAAAAATTATAAACACGTATTCGTCACAGCAAATATCGGTAGTTGAAAAGATAGTGGTGGGATAAATAAACAGCAAACAAAATGTTTACGTTCGTTTACCATTTTGCGAGATATGCTTTCTAATTGCTGGTGGCAAATAAGTTGAGTATTAATTCGAACAGCAGTCTCAGTATTCAGGGAAAATTTTTCTAAAAAGTAACTGTCCTTATTTGAATATGCTTCTTCTAATTGCTTTCAGTAATAATGTAATCCCCCCAATCAAATTCTGTAGCGCTCGTATAATTCATTTTCATATATATATATCTCATATAACATTGTATACACTGTTTATGGCCTGTTACCACCCCGCCCCATTCCACTACTGGTTTATTTGGCTTGTAGACGTAAAGGGCAATGGTAGATATTGGGTAAAGCTGTGAAATCCTTACGATGTACTTATACTGCACTGTGTGTGCATTAAAGTAATTATTAATGGATCCACAATATATAAAATAAATTTGCAGCTATCATGTTTATCATTCCAACTGTACGAAATGCTTTTATGTGTTAGTTGACATTGAAACTGAACTTCTTTATGTCTTTGTGTGTGTGCTGCGAGGTTTGGTAACGTGTGCTATGATACAACTGCTGTACAATATTTAACATAACAGATGAAATAAAATCATTATAAAACTTCGTACTTCTTGGCAAGGTGTCCAGTTGGAATGAATATGAGATACGGAATAGAGTGCTTAAGGTTGTTTTCTCTTCATCCTAGGGTCCTGGGTTCGGTTCCCGGCTGGGTACTAGACTTTCTTTGCTCAGGGAATTTCTTCACTTGGGGACCGGGTGTATGTGCTATCCTCACTTGATCTCATCTTCATCGACGCGCAAGTCAGCGATGTGGTGGCAGATAAAAAGATTTGCATAAGGTTGTCAGTCTACGCCCGACGTGGTCTTCAGCCAAATGATGTCACACGATAAAGTATAGCAATGTTATTTCTTCTCCCATTTTGTTTATCTCGTTTCCAAATTTCACTGCGTTTTATTTACTGCTTGCTTAGTGTACGCAATGAGTATTTTTCGCTCTAGACTCGCATATCTACGGCCCCTTAAATGGCTCTCTAAAAGGTCAGAGGTTCATCTGTGACAAAGGAGTGCAGAATATCGTGGAAAACTGGATCCGTCAGCAACCCAGGAGTTTCGATACTGAAGCCATCCACTCCTTCTTACGCTCTGGGACGGGTGTGTTAATGTCAATGGCAACTATGTATAATACTGTTGTTAATAGTCTAATTTTCATTTGGGTACACCTTATAATTGAGCTACACATGCAGTCATCACGGAATAACACGAATTCTGTTATCATGACCTACACTCAATTCCCTCCAAACTTGATGGAAGCGTACGTTGAATGTTGTGTCATTGACATAGAAAGCATTTCGCGCCTAGCCTTCGTCTGAAGTTTTTGTTACTGTTGCAGGTATTTGAGGAGACGCTTAGTCTTTGATAAGAAGCATTTTGTCGTTTGAAAATACACCTGTACCGGGACGACAGTTACTTTGTAACCAGTGGGTCACTAGTTCCTTCTACGTTGATTAATGGCCTTTCAGAATCAGATGAAAATCTACGAGATAGAGTTTTCGCTTTGAGTCACTCCATTTTGTGAGTACTGATGGCCTATAAAAGCAGCAATACTTGCGAGGTCAGGCCTACAGGGACGAGTGATAGTTTCAGCACCACTACTGTAGCTCCTGACGAAGCCAGCGTAAAATCCCAAAAAAATTCATTTCACTCTGCTCGTTCCTTATTGGGAATCAGTTATACAGCTATGGATTTCGAATTATTTTAAAGATCAAACTGGCGTGTCAATGCCGACATGTAACTAAACATTTTTAAGGCCCGACTCCGGGAATGCGAACAATAATAGTGTTCATCCACTGCAGCTGCTTTTAGAAGAGCTGCAGTGTGACTCGAAACTTAATTAGGTCAGATTTAAGGACGAGAGAACGGTTCCGATTGGAGACTGGAGCAAACGTTTCATATTTTAGATCAATCAAGGCAGGTCAGGTCAGTCTATGCACCACGAACAAGGCAGTATTGGAAATCCAGTCATCTTATAGACTCCCATGAGCATCACACGTGTAGAGTCCAAGCTGTGACATGAACAAATTACGTAACTTTAAGAAACGATAAACGTATCACCAATACTATACACTGTATTTATTTCCTCACAATAAAGTGGCGTTATCTTATACTGTTCTGTTCGTTGACGTGACAGCAAACGCAGGATGTACACTATGGACTTCTGGGTGTCCAACACATGCGATCCTTCGATGTCTTGCGGGCAGAATGTATCCCATATCACCGTATCAATGGTGTATCATGAATATGATTCTGAATAGAGCTCTCTCACCAAGCTGCTGTGCAACTGTCGATTATCGAGTATTGTAACAATAGATAAACTGGCTGCAATGAAATATAAAACTCCCCGATTCCACTCTGTATAGCTATACCTGGAGAGCAGCCCTACTATCCATCACATTGGCCCCGTTCTGGAAGAAGAAATCGCGGCTCCATATTTGTACCTCTGCTTAGAGCACGAAATAAGCCACCAAGATCAGCATGTGTATTACGGATAACACTACCAACCGTATTTACTGGATATGTCCACTTGTAATCGGCTGCGATAATGCATTATCAGGCCCTTCTATGATTCTAAACGATCTAGTTGATACAGTTGATGGTATTATCCTTAGCACAGACAAGATACCGTAACAGCTTTTGTTCCAATATCCATCAAGGAATAGGTGCGTAAAAATCATCATTGGTGCAGAACTACGAATGGATGCTTCAAGAAAGGAAGAAGAGAGACTTCAGAGAGACATGGCACTTCTTCATGCACGTTGATGGCTCTGTAAGACTGCATGGAACACGACATTTGCGTCTGCTAGCGTTTCCTTTTATACTCATGAATTATACGAGGGTAGCTAGACGATTGGTAAGTCTTTGCATATCTCTAATTTCTCTATCACGTCATGGCCATTTCGAGAGATGTATGTGGGAGTAATATACGGTTATTCATGAATACCTCCAGGGTTTTGGAAGTTAACTGTGCGAGGACTCCAGGAGGTACAAAACATGGTACATATATTAGTGACCGGAGCAGCTCTCCGAATTTCTATTCGTAATACGCAGCGTGAAGTAGTTGCTGATGGGGGTAGGCGTGCCAGTACATGTAGACGAATGGTCTGCTCCGTATTGTCACATTGAATTAGTTCACGCCTGTGGATACGCAACCTAATGAACGTAGTTCCAATGCGGGTCTGCTGTCACGCCCTCGCCACCAATTCATATCAGCGACTGCAATGAAAGGCACACATGTATTGCCGTTTGACGTATCACATACGGTGCCATACAGAACAAATGTAACCTGAGGTGGAACTCTGAAGAGTTGCTCTGTCCACTAATGTGTGTCTATTTTCTACATATGTTGTTATTTCTGTGCAGTAATCTTCTGTGATCCCAGAGTTACTTATGAATAATCGTGTATATTAGATGACTATTTTTGATACGTCTGCTTTCGAAATGTTAACGGATAACACCCGTCAACATTATTTACGTTGTAAATGGGATTCTTCGATGTATTATGGGTGCTCAATTCGAAAATGAAATCAGTTTTTACTTATCAGGCTTCTATCATTAGGGTGAGTTTTCTTCCGTTATGCCTTCTGTCGAAATGTTCGAAAATGCTGCCTATTGGTTATTCATCTGTGTCTCACCTTAAAGGTTGTGTAAATTTAACTTCTGATAAAAAAAGAATTACAAATATATACAATGAATTTACAGACGATTGCAAAAAGTCGGTAGATGCGGATATCGGGGAGGATCAGTTTGGATTCAGTAGAAATGTTGGAACACGTGAGGCAATACTGACCCTACTACTTATCTTATAAGATAGATTAAAGAAAGGCAAATCTACGTTTCTAGCATTTGTAGACTTAGAAAAGGCTTTTGACAACGTTGACTGGAATACTCTCTTTAAAAACTGAAGGTGGCAGGGGTCAAGTATACGGAACGAATGGCTATTTACAATTTGTACAGAAACTAGATGGCAGTCGTAATAGTCGAGAGGCATGGAAGGGAAGCAGTAGTTGGGAAGGGAATGAGACAGGGTTGCAGCCGATCCCCGGTGTTATTCAATCTCTGCATTGAGGAAGCAGTAAAGAAATCAAAATAAAAATTTGGAGTAGAAATTAAAATCTTTACCGATGATATTGTAATTATGTCAGAGATACCAAAATACCTGGAAGAGCAGTTGAACGGAATACACAGTGTCTTGAAAGGGGGATATAAGATGAACATCAACAAAAGCAAAACGAGGATAATTGAATGTAGTCAAAATAAATCAGGCGATGCTCAGGGAATTAGATTAGGAAATAAGACACTTAAAGTAGTAGCTCAGTTTTGCTATTTGGGAAGCAAAATAACTGATGGTGGTAGAAGTACAGAGGATATAAAATGTAGACTGGCAATGGCAAGGAAAGCGTTTCTGAAGAAGAGAAATTTGTTAATATCAACTATAGGTTTAAGAGTCAGGGAGTCTTTCCTGAAAATATTTATATGGAGTGTAGCCATGTATAGAAGTGAAACATGGGCGATAAGTAGTTTAGACAGGAAGAGAATAGAAGCTTTCGAAATGTGGTGTTACAGAAGAATGCTGAAGTTTAGATGGGTAGATCACGTGACTGATGAAGACTGTTTGGTTTGAGGGAGGGGACCAAACAGCGAGGTCATCGGTCCCATCGTATTAGGTAAGTATGGGGAAGGAAATCCCGCACATAAAAAATAAGTAAAAATTTAGTCACTCAGGTTTGACGTGTAGCTCTGCAACGCTCTAGTTATTACCACACGAAATGATGTTACATTAGTTTACGATTCTTACATTGAACAGGGGGCTAGCATCTCCTTCTCCTGCAAATTAGTTTTCTGTATCAGTTCCACCTGAAGTCACTCCAGACGGGTACTGCTTCACATGCTACGGTCGTTACCATAGATTTATTGCTAATAATTCTAGTGAATCGAAATGGGTCTTTATGAATATGTATTGGGTTATGTCAATCGCTGTACCAAGTGTCGATCCACAGCAGGTCTGCGTGCATTTCGCAATGGTTTTCAGGCATTGCAACATTTCTGTATACAATAGGAAAGGCCGCAGACAGCCAAGTGGGACCTCCTTGCTTTGTAGATGCTGTTACGGGTATGTGATACCCCGATACGTACACAAATCAATGTGTTGGTGGTTTTTTCTCCGTGTCGGACAGTTCTCCCGCAAAAACATGACATCATTTACTATCTGGTGTTTCTGCACGGTCGTAGCTGCACCACTAAAAATTAGTGGTCTACCTCTGTCAGCATAGAATAACACTTTGGCGTCGATGCATCAATACTTCAACACCTAACCTGCTGTCCAGAGGAAAATAAGTGCACTACGTGATCAAAAGTATCCGGACACCTGGCTGAAAATGACTTACAAGTTCGTGGCGCCCTCCATCACTAATGCTGGAATTCAGTGTGGTGTGTGGCCCACCCTTAGCCTTGATGACAGCTTCCACTCTCGCAGGCATGCGTTCAATCAGGTGCTGGAAGGTTTCTTGGGGAATGGCAGCCCATTCTTCACGGAGTACTGCACTGAGGAGAGGTATCGATGTCGGTCGGTTATACCTGGCACGAAGTCGGCATTCCAAAATATCCCAAAGGTGTTCTGTAGGCTTCAGGTTAGGACTCTGTGGAGGCCAGTCCATTACAGGGATGTTATTGTAGTGTAATCACTCAGTACATTATGAACAGGTAATCGATCGTGCTGAAAGATACAAGCGCCATGCCTGATTTGATCTTCAACGGTAGGAAGCAAGAAGGTGCTTAAAACATCAATGTAGGCCTGCGCTGTGACAGTGACAAGCAAAACAAGGGCTGCTGGCTCTCTCCATGGAAAACACGACCACACCGTAACACCACCGCCTCCGAATTTTACTGTTGGCACTACACACGCTGGCAGAGGACGTTCACCGGGCATTACCATACCCACAACCTGCCATCAAAATGGTTCAAATGGCTCTGAGGACTATGGGACTTAACTTCTGAGGTAATCAATCCCCTAGAACTTAAAACTACTTAAACGTAACTAACCTAAGGATATCACACACATTCATGCCCGAGGCAGGATTCGAACCTGCGACCATAGCGGTCGCGCGGTTCCAGACTGTAGCGCCTAGAACCGCTCGGCCACCACGGCCGACCAACCTGCCATCAGATCGCCACATTGTGGGTCGTAATTCCCTATTCTACACAACGTTTTCCACTGTTCGATCTCCAATGTTTAGGCTCCTTACACCAAGCGAGACGTCGTTTGGCATTTACCGGTGTAAAATGTGGCTTTTGAGCAGCCGCTCGACCGTGAAATCCAAGTTTTCTCACCTCCCGCCTAACTGTCATAGTACTTGCAGTGGATCTTGATGCAGTTTGGAATTCCAGTGTGATGGCTTGGATAGATGTCTGCCTATTGCACATTAAGACCCTCTTCAGATGTCGGCGGTCTCCGCCAGTCAACAACCGACATCGGCCTGTACGTTGTTGTGCTGTACATGTTCTTTCACGTTCCCAGTTCACTATCACATCGGAAACAGTGGACCTAGGGATGTTTAGGAGTATGGAAATCTCGCGTACAGACATATGACACGAGTGACACCCAATCACCTGACCACGTTGGAAGCCCGTGAGTTCCACGGAGCACCCCATTCTGCTCTCTCACGATGTCTAATGACTACTGAGTTCACTGATGTGGGTTACCTGTCAGTAGGTGGCAGCACAATGCTCCTAATATGAAAAACGTATGTTTTTGGGGGTGTCCGGATACCTTTGATCACATAGTGTATTAATGGCTTGCTCTTGCCACATAAATTTGGAGACACTGCCCATACAACTTTTAATAGCAATAATTACTAGTCTACAAATGACTAAAACACATCATGCTCAGTAACCAGTAGAAATATCTGATATTATACCTGTTACATATGAAAAGTAGCTTCAGAACTACTCTAAGGGTACCGTTACGTTTGTAACGGTACCCTTAGGGTAGTTCCGAAGCTACTTTTACATATGAAAATTTAGTCTCATTAAGAGCGGCTACTTCAGTGTTGTATTTGTTAGAATATCTTGAATTCCATCACATATTAGGTCTGATGTGTCGTACGAAGCTGTTTTGTTGACCAAGCGACTATGTTAAACTGTATCGAGTTGTTTCCGGAAGCCAAGAAAGACCGCATCAGCATGAACACTGTTGCCTACGGCTCTCTGGATCTCTTGAGCGGTTAGATCGAATTCTCTTTTGTGGAATCTTGTTAATTCCGCTATAGGAGATCATCCAAAATAGTCAATACTCGCAAGAATAAAATTTGTTCTAGAATTCTACATTAAGCACAGCTCAACTTTCGCCATTACATCTCCTAGCCGGCCGGTGTGGTCGAGCGGTCCTAGGCGCTTCAGTCCGGAACCGCGCTGCTGCTACGGTCGCAGGTTCGAATCCTGCCTCTTGCATGGATGTGTGTGATGTCCTTAGGTTAGTTAGGTTTAAGTAGTTCTAAGTCTAGGGGACTGATGAACTCAGATGTTAAGTCCCATAGTTCTCAGAGCCATTTGAACCATCTCCTACCTTCGAGTCCTTGTCAGCGTACAGTTTTAATCTGAGAGGAAGTTTCATACCAGCACAACGCTGCAGAACGAAAAATTCATTCTGGAATGCTGCAATAGATTGATGCCAGTGATATGTTCATTTCTTTTATAGCCCTTCTTAGCCTTTTCCCAATCGCTTTGTACATTTCTTTACTTCAGTGACCTAAATATGCTTCTAGAAGGAGAAAGTTGTTTTGCCTAATTTATGCAGAATGTGACAGCTGTGTCATCAGGTCTAGTTATGGATGATCTTATGAATAAATCAGCTCTCTATTAGGAGATCACTTACCTCAATATCTGCTATTTTGGCGACCGCGTAGTTACTGAAAGAAGGAATCTGCTGTGAAACAGTTACCGAACTGTTCTCTTCTGTCAATGTGATCATATGTGGCCGTGCAGTCCGTTCCTAATAGGACACTGTTAGTTTGTTGCAGACTTATTATGTGAGGACGTTCAAAGAGGATGAATGGAGCGCTTGATACATGTGCCATTGTCTGTCGCAAGCAGACAACACAGTGGCCTAATGCTCGGTTATGTATACTCGTCTGCTCGCATACAGAAGAACCCTGCAACGATCTGTACCTTCAGCAAGATGGTGTACCGCCCCGAGTTGTGGCAGAATTATTTCGATGATTTACCCAGTTATCTGAAGTTACTTGTGCACCCCACCCCTCAAAACAACTGACATTAACCGCAATTAACACGTCTGGAACGTCATAACATTATATGTCAGAGCTCTTTTTAAGCTATGAGAGCTATAAGATTTTACGAATGTTTAGATTAACCATTATCAGTATATCAAATAATTTGTATTAAAGAAGTTATTAATTAATAATAATAATATAACAATGTGCTAATGGTAAAAATGCAGATTATAGCGTGCAACATGAACGTATATCTATTTGAACAAGACAAATTGTTTTCAGTTCCTCTTGCAGAACATTTGTTTTTGTGCCGCGTTATACAGAGTATACCATAATTAATTGCATAATCGCACACAGTCGAAAGTACAAGATACTCGAAGCAAAATAGCTCAAGACAATGTAAGGTATGAACACTTCTTCATCTTCGATACTGTGAAACAAATCTGTTCTACCGCAAGCTCTATGTTCCATATTTTATGAGGTGGTAGTATGGACCCAAACAAGGATAATATGTCCAATGAATATGGGATCGAAAGCGCATTTCGTAAGAACTGTAAGCACTTGTTCATCTTCGCTCCTGCGAAATACATCTCTTCTACTGAACAAGTGATCATAGCTCTTAAGGTATGCAAGTTAGAATCCATGTTTACTGAGACTTTTTTGCTTATAGTATCGAGTACATTCGACAATGTGTCTACGCAATTAACTACGATACATTCGGCAGACTATCTGAAACCTTTTAGAGAAATTAAGCAGCTGAAGTACAACAATCATCCCAGGATGGAAAATTAACAAGCCTATTTATGTTCAATGATATGAATAATTTTTCAAAATCTTTTTAGTAGATGAAGTGATGTGTGTATTGACATGAAATTAGAGGTGGCAAGCAAATCGTATCATTCCTTTCTCTTACTAACTAACAATAACATTAATAATACAGTGGACTGTGACATAAGACTGTAGACAATGTGACACATGGACGTTTGAGTAGGTCCGGGGAATGTGCACGGATAGGCGACCGCTCGTGATACGTGGGCAATCCGGGTTCACGTCCTGCTATGGCACAAATTTTCCTGTCTCATTAATAATCCTAGTACATCAGCATCTAACACAGCTGTTGCTAAAGAAATAACAGACAGTAAATTAATTTCGAATAACAATGCAATTTTAAAAAGTATAAACAAAATTAATGCAAAAGAAGTAAAACAGAGTTATATTGTATTATGACTTGACTCTGTTACATTCTCATATATGGTCAGAATATAGTATTTTTCAAATCTATTTGCTTTTCAATTTAAAATGATATCCCCGACAGTCTTGTTCCAGCAAGTGATGCTTTGAACCACCTCTTACCAGGCTCCTTCAGTTCTGACTGAAGACTGAGAATTCATGGATTTGTATGGCACACACGGTATGGTGGTCCTGTGGGACTAACGGGGTAGCCCTCTTTGAAACCATGAAAAATAAGTGATTTTCACGACTTTTTCAAGTAAATACAGTTTTATTCCTTGTCCTTTTGTCTTTAGGAATCATTTTTGTGTCCATATCAGGCCACTGCGCCAGATGGAAGGGCGCCTTGCAGCTCGAACATTGCTCTTCGGAGGGAATTTCCGAAGCCGTCCTATTGAATCTGAAAGAAAACTGTAATGTATAACCCATTTTCAGTATACCTTCTATCAGTATAGACAGGATAATTGAAGGATCCAACGAAATGGTGCCGTGTTGAAATAGATATCATTACGTAATTGCTCAGGCTTCTGCGGTCAGTCAGTTAACATGCGTCCAGCAGAAGGAAAACTGCAGTCGACTAGTCATTCGCCGATGACCACCAGTCATACCAAACAATGCACGAAGCAGCAGACAACACCAGTCCCCACTGCCTCCAGCGTACAACCTGCTATAAAGCAGTTCCCGCTCCCTCCACCTCAAGTGACTAATCATGGTTTAAAATTGTGACGCAACGTCATTCTCAGTGGGCAACAATGACAAAATACAAGCGACTCAACACAGCTTAAGCACAGCAGTAGACTCATAGAAAAGGCACTGCAACCGTGACCGAAACATTGGTACTTGCGGTATAGTATTTTATATTACGAGGCGGTGCGATATACAGAAATCTTTTATATCAAATGCCGTTTTCTTCGCCCAAAACATCGAGGCAAAATCGTGCCCAAAAATAGACTTTAGAAGATGTCTGAAAATGGCTACGTACGCTGCCAGAGAATTTCATTTAGAATTCTTGCATCAAATTTCGATCAAAACTGGATGTACCGTCCATTTCAAAGAACACGATTCCGAGAAAAAGGCGTTTAAAGTTTTGGGTTACTTTTTTCGTTTTTGAGTTACATAGCTCTAGACAGCAATCCTTGTAGACCCAAAAGGAGGTGCTCCTCGATCTTATTCGTGACATAAATGTCCTTTACGTCTCTTGGAAGCTTTTGTCATCCGCTGTTCTACTCGGTTGAGGCGCTTTTGTGCAGAAGTTGTAACAGACTGTTCCGATCTCAAGGTGGAGCATGTTCCAATTGCCATAATGTCTACCAGGACGTCTTTCAATTTGCATGCTGCCACACTGGCTGCGAAGTCGGCCATTTTTTTCCACATTTTCACAAATCGCCTTGTAAACGGAGTTTCTAGCGAACTTCGGATGAAACTTAAAATAAATCAGACGTCTGAGAGAATATTTTATGCCAAAAAATTGATGTTTTTAAATTTTTAGAGACGACTACTTAATACGTAATGTGTCACGAAGAATAATTTGTATGCTGCACGCTACACACTACCACATACTTGTCCAATTCAGTTACTGACGAGTGCATGTGGCTTCTCTCATCTTTCTCTTTGTGGTTAATGGCTACATATGCACCACCATCAAATATAAATTTTGCCTACAGCACGGTGACTCCGACTTTTCTATCCGTGGTTAATGACGACGTATGTAGCACCATCAACTTCAAATTGTGAATGCATCTCGCACTTGTTCAGTGTTCAGGTGTTCTGCCACTGTCAAAAAATTATTATGGCCCAAAAGTGTATAGGGGCCCTTACCCACCTGGCAGTTCCGTTAATATGTCGTGATCCAGTGTAATCATTGGATACCATCTAAGTAACTAATCCATCTGAGACATTTCATCCTTTTTAGAGGTGCCAAGGTCGACAGTTTGTATTTGACTGTGAAACAGAAACGTGGAATTATAACCACAAGTGTACCAAGAACAGGTAGACCTCGTGTACTGACGAAGAGGGGCACTGGAGAATCCCGGAGTGTGATTGTGGATAATGGCGTGAAATCACCATAATAAATCACTCGTGAGTTCAGAAGTGCTACCAGCAGTCCAGTTAGCATAGTGATTGAGCACCAAGAGTTAAAAAGAATACGATGCAATGGTCGGGCAGCTCCTCCAAAGCCACACATTTATAGGCAATGCTAGTCGACGCTTGGAGATGTGTAAACATTGACGACACTAGACAGTGGATGGTTTAAAACAATGTATACTCTGTGACAAAGCGATGGAAGGGTTTGAGTTGGGCAAATCAATGGGGAGCGTTACGTACTATTGCATGTAGTGCCAACGGAAGTACGGAGGAGGCGGCTTTATGATACGCTGTCTTTTGCGTGATTAAGGTGTTTTCCTCTTATTGAGCTTCTAAAAACGTCGAATGTGGAAGGATGTGATAATATCTTATAGCACTGTGTACTGAGTTCAGTCGAGGAATAATTCGGAGGCGGTGATTGCTTGCATTAGCGTGATAGTGCACACTAAGAAAGCAAGATCAGTGAGCCAAAGGTTTGAGGACAGTACCTTCCAGAAATGGACTGGTCCGCCTGGAGTCCTGAGCCCAATGGAGAACCTTTGGGACGAGTTACAACGTCGACTTCTCTCTAGACATCTAGCGTCCAACATCATTCCCTTCTCTGGTTTACGCCCCTCAGGAAGAACGGACTGTCATTCATCCACAGACCATGTGACCCTTCATTGAATGTGTTCACTGAAGATTTAAAGCTGACATAAAGGTGAATGACGGAAACAACCCATATTAATGTACACTAATGGGTGTCCAGATACTTTTTATTGGATGTGTAATTGTGATAACTACATTTAAAATTTTGTTACCAGCCACTGTTATTGGTCTCTGAATTACGAAGTAACTTCTATCCTTCCTTTACTAAATTCTGCTACTTTTTCTTATGTTGATACTGGGATCCATTTCTTTCTCTATGGGGGTACAGAAGTGCAGATACGCCACGTATGTAATCCGAGCAACGATTTGCTGTTTGATGCCATAAGAGATGATATACCAGACATATCACTCCCAATCTCTGACGTTCAAAGAGATGAAGCATTCTCTTCAATAATCAACGCATACGGGCGTCAGTATTCAAGTCATGAAATACTGACGAGAAAACTAAAATGAACGACTCTCGAAAGTGAGATAGCTATTGAAAATTATTTATCTCAACAACATGAAAAGGTAACATTTAATGAAATATAATTACTGAATATTAGAATTTATCTATTTACGAAAAAGTAGTTGCATGCTTTCATGAGTTTTTAATATTTTTTTCTTTTTTCTCGCGTTGGAAGTTATATACTGAATGAAGAAAAATGCTCACAGCGGCCTATTTGTTTACCAACATGTAGCTCCGAGACTGTGCTGATTATGAAGAACTGAGTTTATATTTCTGTCACAGACTTCGAGCTCACTGTCTGTTTGTTCATTCATTTCTTGGATCCTGCACCCGTTTTATTCTTCATTTTCGCTGTGCCTTGGTATGTTCTCAAAGCAAGTCAAATCTTAAAACCCTTTGTTTAATATTCCTGGAGTTTTGTTTTCCTGTACCAATAAGGGATATACTTCGACGAAGAATCTCAGTCTAAATCAAGACTAGAGTTTATGTTGTTCGCGTGTCCCTGAGCGGGAGGGAGGACGGGAGAAATAAATATTGGCTCCGATCTATATCTAACGCAGAATCTCTTTTGCCGCAGTGCTATCGCGTGCACGACCGGCGTCCCTCGTTCCCCGAACATCCGTTGCGCTGTACCGCAGTAAATCAGAGACAATGATGACAGATGTGCCGATTCCACGTCGCTTTCTTCAGAGGTCAAGGAACTGTGATCTTTCCATTCGATGGAATAAAATGCCTTTTTATAGCAGCGTTTGTCCAGTCTGTCTTCATAGAAACCTTCTGTACGTCGTGTAGACACATAAATATCTATCTAGCACTATCCGAGAGCCTTTGTTCTTCCCCATGGAGATGCCTTTACAAAACCACGTGTAACTGTGGGCATTATTTGCTTAAAAAGGTTTATTGACGTTCCAGATCATACAGGCTGTGTTTGTAAACCCGTGATCGGTTCGATTTCATCAAAATCCTTCATATCTGTGTATGATGGCTACAAGAGTAGGTTCAAATGGTTCAAATGGCTCTGAGCACTATGGGACTTAACATCTATGGTCATCAGTCCCCTAGAACTTAGAAGTACTTAAACCTAACTAACCTAAGGACATCACACAACACCCAGTACAAGAGTAGGCAGTCAGTTTCTATACTCAAATTTACATATTACGTCATGGTACAATACTCACATACGTAAAACCGAGAGAAATTTCGAAGAAAAATGTGCTGGAGAAATAGATCGACAGATGTTGTGAAAGAGATAAATAAGTAATTTATAACGGAATGTATTTGGTTCGTGCATAAGTTCGTAGCGTTTCTGTTTTGCATGTTGGTATTCCGATTGCTATGAGTTTGTTTATCAATTGTCGTTTTTTATTTGTAATTCACTATTGCTATTGGAGTATATATATATATATTAATATTTTGTCATTTGGAGATAGTAAGTGGAGCTGTGGACACTAGAAATTGGAGTGCCAAGTGGAGAAATCGGAACATTTCCGACATATTCTTATGTTTGAGTTCAGCGCAGGGGTGACAGCAGCGGAGGCGGCCAGGAACATTTGCGCCGTATGGGGATAATGCCATGGGACAGAGAACGGCAAGTTGACATTAGTGACTCTCCATGTTCAGCTAGACTTTCGAGGTTTGATGAACATCGTTTAAACGGATTAATCCACGATGATCCACATCATTTTACTCAGATCTGTCAAATGTGAAGAACTGACAAATATGATGATCTGTGATCATTCCACCATCATGCGACATTTGCATGCAGTGGGGAAGGTTCAACAATAGGGCGTATGGTACCGCTTTCTCTAATCAGAAATCACAAAAATCAGTGGTTCACGAAATGTGCGTCTCTGCTTGTTTGTCATAAATTGGCTCGTGAACAACACTGATAATTCCTATCCTGTATCGTTAATGTTGACGAGAAATGGTGGAAGGGAAAGAAATGGTTGAGACCAATCAAAGAAGGAGCTCCAGGTACAAGGACCTGCTCGCATTCATGAAAAATAACGTTAATCATTTGGTGGTGCGCTACGAGTCGCTTCCCTGAGGTGTAACTACCACTGCTGCCATCTACAATCAACAACTGAGATATCTCGCAGACGCAGTCCAAGAACAACGACCAGGCAGACATTGTCAAGAGATGCTACTGCACGATAACACCGACCCGCAGTCTGCTAGACTGACAAAAAATTCTGTAGATGAATTAGGATTGGAAATTTTTCCGAACCCCCCTTATTCACCTGATCTTGCGGCCTCAGATTTTTACCTCTTCCACTCTCTATCGAACAACCTTCAAGGAACTCTTTGCAGATGAACATGGCTCGACGATTTCTTTGCCTCTAAACCATATGATTTCTACAGTTGCTAGCGTTGTTACCCTAGCGTTGTCAGACTGTTGTAAAAGTTGTAAATAGTGAAGGAGAATATGTTATTGAGTACTAAAGTCTCTCTTACGCGTATATATTGTGGTTATTAAACTTGTGGGAAAACGCTACGAACTTATGCACCAACCCAACAGAAAAGTCGAAATGAAATGAGAGAGGAGTAAAATACCGAAGAAAGAGAGAAAGTGAGAAAAACTATGGAACGGGTGAACGAAGAGGAACGAATAGAAGAACTGGGGAAAAGTGAAGCAAAACATCCAAAGCAATGACGGAAACAATAGAAAGGTACGACTGGAACTAGAAATAAATATACATCAACAAAGAACGTTGTAGAAATTCAAACTGAAAGTGAAGGAACAAATGCACGTCCTGCTAGCTGACATCAGATCTCCTGGATGGAAGGGTCCACGTTCATTTTAGAAGAAAAGAGGCAGTGTCCCCGACTACTGCGTGTCAAATAATGCGCTGTACCATGATCTCCAACAGTGTTCACATAGACTGCCCGCTCTAATATCTTTATGCCTAGTCAATTGCTATCATAGAGCAGAACACTACTTAGCGTTATCCACGGCTAGCACATCACACGTTTGGTATTGTTGTAAGTCCTCTTTCTCAGTGGCGAGAAAATACTATAGTTCATTTTAGGTTCATCTCTCTGTTTCCTCCGGCAGTTCTTTCAAGGTCTCTATTTCCGTAGAACGGATGCTCACAAATTAAGAACGAATGAAAACTCGAATTAATAGCTTTTCTGAGAGTCTCGAGAGTGAGTCAGGTTCGGACGAATATGGCCCTTATCTAATGAGCGCATAGTTGACAGGACGTTAGCCCCAAAACTTCCTAAGCGCAGATGTAGGTATCTCAAACTACTCAGGTTATTCTTCCCTTTCGCTCTGAGACTGAATAAACCTATGATAGATTCTGTTTGATTTCATTAGACAATATGCAAGTGTTGTCCTTTCGTTGGCATCCCCGAAAAGGTAATACCTAATAATTCAAGGAACCTGCTACAGTGCTGTCAGTCATTAATACAGAAACAATAGAAAGCTACGACTGAAACTAGCATTCAAGTACTTTACGTATTTGGAAATATGAGACAGTCGGTGAGTTTCGGTACAGTGGATACCTCATCCCACGGACAGAACAACTTCCTACAAACAGTCTTGCTTTGAGAGCCGTAGTGAGTGTAGATTGCGGAGGAATCCTGTGAAGGTTAGTGGATGTTCACGACAATGCACGCGAATAGGTGCCTCCTGTAGGTCGCTCGGTGGAACTGAGAGTAAATGTGCGACTATATTACCTATAAACTATTTGAATATTATTAGGTGGTTAGTTTGCGGGGTGCGTGGGTACTGTGAACTGGATAGAAGGTTGTGTACTTTTTTCGAATAGGCACATGTTGCTGCAGCATTAATCGAAGGTATACAAATAAAGAGTCTTGACTAATAAAAATAAAGTAAGTTGAAACAAAGAGGTTAATTATACTCAAAAAGCGTTATGTAGATTCGCAGTTGTGACATCTCCTGGAAAGCTCTATAAAAATTAAACTAAACCTTGTAGCAGACTTGTAAATGTACAGTGTAAAGAAAGTACAAAACTGTATGTATTTCTGTATGTAAAAGCAGTCTCCTGTTGAAGAACTGAGCCGCTTAGCTGTTCTGACGCACTAAGTATTTGGTTTTCGTATTTTCTTCTACAATATGTGGTAAAAAGTGAATTTCTCCTGTTCTTATTCAAAATCTCTCCCTCATTGTGGAAATATTTAAGTGAAAATAATTATTTAAAGTGAGTTTTGTAGAAGATTACTGATCTGGCTTTCTTTTGTCGTAAAGGCGCAAGGGCGACAATTACGTGTAATTTAATTAAAATATTAAATATTGGGCTTCACCCTCAAGTTTATATAATAAATACTTCAAATACTGACAATAATTTTCAAATATTACTATTTGCAAAGTTAATTTTATCACAATTTTTACGGAACTGCATAGATAAATTTAACTGCAGTAGGCAACAACCCTTAGTCTGCTTCACGACGTCTTTGAATTTTCAATTAAATATATTTGTACCAAATAAGTGCTTAACCAAACTGAAACCAATGTGATAAAAATGAAATTATCTATTATGAGTACAAATTCTTTGTCTACGTAGGTGGCCATATCGCCTCTCTCTTCGCAATAATTAATTTATCGGGCAATAACAGTAATAGTTTCATACTACTTCTGATTACCTTTGAGCTATCCGCGAGTTTGAATGACCTAATGCAAGCAACTGCAAGCAAAACTGCACCCATTTTTACTAATATTTTTGGCTGTGTAGCAACTTTCATTATAGTCGGCGTATATGTAAGACGCATTTAAGACGTACAGAATACACGCGACGCCAGCAGTGTATTAAATATCCTTAACGTTTTCCCAATCAATCCCGACCATATCTTCTATTAAAATCAAAACCCTTTAATACCAAAGAAGAGAGAGACAGACGAAATAAGTGGCGCCCGACGTCGAGCATATTTATAACGATTCTCAAGTAGCCATTATTTAGGTCTCTTCGGGTTTGCTGCCGGATCCTAATATCAACTTGACTCGATATTTCGGCGATCCAACTGGTCGCCTTCTTCATGGAGATTGCTGCTTCTGCTGATGAGTCCCGCTGAGAACTGACGCCAGAGCACCACTTCAACTGTCTTCATCCACGCATCAAATTTACCATGGAGGTTGAAAGTAATGGAATGCTTCCATTTTTAGACGTTATGGTTTATAAAAAACCAGATGGTTTTTTGGGACACGGTGTTCACCGAAAGCCGACGCACACAGATCGGTATCTGCATTCTAAGAGTTGTCATCAACCACACCAACGCAATGGCGTCCTTAGGACTTTGGTACGCAGAGCATATGCCATTTCTCACGTGGACAGCTTAACCCAAGAACTTGCGCATTTCATGGCTGTTTTTAAGGAAAATGGATTCTCAGAGAAGCAGATTCGTCGGGCTATGGAGTTTGGACCATCTCTAGAGGTGCATGAAGAAGAACATAGATCGGTGGCCTTTTCTTCCTTATGCTGGAGGCATATCGTTTAAGATTGGGCGAATTTTGAGGATCTTTAACATTAAGAGTGTGTTCCGTTGACCTAGGGCAATACTCGGCAGTGTGAAAGATGATTTCGGGCTTAGGAAACCCAGTCTATACAAACTTCCGTGTCAATGTGGGGAGGCTTACAGTGGCCGTTCTATTCGCACAGTTCGTGACAGGTGTGTGGAACATCGCCATCATATGAGGCTACAACAACCGAAAAAATCGTCAGTAGCAGAACACTGCTTAAATGAGGGACACGGTATGAAATTCTTGAAACTGTGGTAGCTGCCAACATTTCCGGTTTTTGGAAGAGTGCCTATAAAGAGGCGATTGAAATTAGGTTGGCGGATAATTTAATGAACAGAGACAATGGGTTTCCTCTTAGCAGAACGTGGAATCCTGTACTACCTTGCATCAAAATCAAACGCTCTTCGGTGCGGCCCTGAGCGCGGTATATCGTTGCTGCCAGTGTTTCACTAAGGGCGACGCCACTTCCCTGTCTTGGAGGGCAGCAACCGTGGTGTGCGGCGCATACGACGCGTACTGTACGGTCCTATATAGGACATCGATTTGCAGCCTGACGTCAGTTCTCAGCGGGACTCATCAGCAGAAGCAGCATTCTCCATGGAGTTGGTGACCAGTTGGATCGAAGAAATATCGAGTCAAGTTGATTTTAGGATCCTGCAGCAAACCCGAAGAGACTTTCAAGACTTACTACGCAGGGAAAGCCTACAAAGTCACAGCTCCCAGTGGATAGAACACGCTCGGTGATGAAAGTGGACTCCGTATCAGTAACAACCATACCCTGATCCAGTGATGAGATACCGGAATTTTCAGCAGATCACTGTAAGAACTGGAAAGTACTGGAAACCTTGTTTGCCGTTGATAATCCTAAATTAAACGCCTGACAGTAATTTAGAAAGCGGTCCCGATGGGTCTTCCTGTATACAACGTGCTTGACGATATAATTCCGGCAGTCGATTACATTTACAATGACTAGTACACAGATATGTTCTCACATCCCAAAATTTCTACATTCCTGTACGTTGCACAGTTGTCTACCTGTTTCGCAGCACAGTGAGTTCACACATGTCGAATAGTAAGTTCAGGACCCGAAGGAGACAGCAGTTGTGAACAATACCACCAAAACAGTAAGAAACCAAACACTAAGAGCTCTAAACATAATCAAGATAAATTTGCTGTATTTATTGACATCTGTTCCAGAACATGGGCCACATTTTGGTCATACTGGGAGCAGTTTTCGTCATATTTTCACGTAATTCCAGGAAATTCAGAGATTGTAGCTGTAGATTATTCCTGCTGTTTTCCTGGGAACTGTACCGTCATGCCCATCTGAAGAGGTGAATCACGTTTATGAGACCTGTTTGTAGGTAATTTTTAACAATTTGTGTGAGTTGTGTTTACGGGCCACAAGAAGGAAACTGCATCTTAACCATTTAAGCAGATGTGAGAGTTGAAATAAAAACTACACATTGGTAGACCGTCCATGTCTAGGTTACTTCTGTACTTTAAATGTAGACCAGTAGCTGTACTGCTTCTTCTTCCATGAAGTTCTGATCCTTCCGGTTATCTCTCCTATTCAGTTTCTCAACAATCAAGTGAAAGAAGGAATATTTAGAGATGGCTGAAAATAAGTACCGGATTTTAGACTTTCCAGCCTAGTTTACACGACAATTCGACAGCTGGCGTAATCGTAGTCGCTTTTAACGGCTCTCAATGGCCAGTTCCGTATCGGGGAACATGGCTCAAAGTATATCACAAAGAATGTGGACATACAGTAGTGGGGTGTTACCTCTGTTAATTGAGCCATCGCAGAAGCTATAGGAAACAAGCAGTGGCAAACATACCACTGTAATGACACTACGTCAGAAGAAAACGCTTGTCCCATAATATCGGTCACTTACCATGACATTGTCAGAAGTTTCCATTGTTGAAACATGGTAACATGCCATTTGTTTACTTTCCACATCACATACATTTCCTTTCATTTCCATTAAGAAGTCTTTGTCTTCAGTTTCCCTTCATCATAAGCTCATCGATATTTTGTACTATTTCTCCTTATTATCCCGTTTCAACATTGTCACCTTACTGATTTTCAAGCCGAATTCGAGATTCACTCGCTTAAGTTCTATTATAGAAGTTCGTGTGCCAATGAAGCAACCAGGACTGTGTCTATAGCAAACCAACGGTTCAGATACGATCCGTTAAAAGGTACTCCTTTTTCATTTTCTCGGCATGTTGACATTTTCTTTGTAGTGCTGCGAATGCGGTGAGATACCAGCTTTAGGTCAAATTCCGCATTGAGAAAAACTTTATTAAAGGAAATGATCACACAGTTCATCTTATAGGAATAGACAGAAGGTGAAATCAACTTGGATCACAGTACTGGGGAGGAGGGGAGGGGGGGGGGGGGGCTCAGTGGAAGTAGAAAGTAAGGTAAACATGTTGTGAACTTACTTGGAAGATCTTACTAGTTTGAAAGACACTGATGTCATTTTTTGTTTGAATACCTTATAATCACAGGGATAGAAAACATAAATAGTAATTATACAGGTTCAGTATGGATAAAGGAGGACTAGGTTAGGTTAGGTTTCACATCCATAAAAAAGGAATATAATTACAAAAATAATGTAATCACAAAAATATAGAAAGAAGTAAAAATTGTACAGATCATGAATTAAAACATGTACTCATAAGTTATTACTGGGACATTTGATACTGTGATTGTTACATTACAGGGGTCCCCAACGGATAATTCGAAAATTTTCACTCAATATTTTTTTATAGTTTTATGTGCTGTCTGTCAGACAGAAAAAATGAATTATTAATTTATGGTGATTTCAGTGTAAATTTCTGAAAGGGGCGTGGCATGAGAAGTGCTTTAGATAAGCTGCAAGACACTTACAATTTAGTATAGGTATAAATTTCCCTATCCATGTTGCTGAAGATAGTGATACAATATTATCATTATACATGGTGTATTTTTACAACAAATGGAAGTTAAAAAAGCACGTGGATATCCTGAGGTAAATTCATTGTTAGATCACAACACACAGTTGATTAAATTACATAAAGAAGCTCTGTAGAGTTCAGCAGTACTCAAAGATTGATCAATGACAAAATAAGATTTTTAAGGCAGTTTAAATTCTAAATTCAGCTTATTACTTAACCCTAGGATGCATGGTGCCGAAAACACACATGAATGCATATGCAGGGCGTCCAGGCCATTGTTTGGAGATAAATTTATTTCTGTCAAATTTATTGTCATATTGAAAGATTCCTAAGATACAGTAACAGGATCTGGTGGGCCTGATTAACATTTTATTAATTTTTAAAAAAAATTCTAAGAGTGAATTTTTATTAGCTAAATCCATTTACAAACATACACAAATGATTTTATTAATTCACTTATAAGTTGCAGTTTACATTTCACAACATTACATTTATTACAACATTATTACACTTGTATTTATTACAACTGCTACTATATCAAACCATTTCACATAAACGGTATTCTTATGCATTAAGTAATCATCAGAACATTATACACTAGTGTTTGTAAAAAGTGAAACACTCATAAGTAATTATCTACAACACGCTACGATAAGAGAACGTGTAGAACAGCGGAACCTTGTTAAGTGATTTAAATGGCAGAGTGGCGGCTTGAGCATAGGCCCATTTGCGTCTTCTTTTGTGTGACTAGACAGGTGAGTGCTGACGCAACGCTCAGTCGGTGCGGAGATGACATACGCCGTGGAAACTTGTAACTAAGTGCCACTATACCACGCCGACATCACAGAATGGAATATCGGCATGTGAGTGCGCTCGAAAGGAGGTCTGTTGTTCCGCCACCTTGCGGTTCACACAGGGCACGCGGCATCAACAGTGAGGAGTATGTAGAAGCAGTGCAGAATAAGTGGGCCGTACGCATCGCCGACAGGATACTGGCCCATCAATGTGACAACAGAGCTAGATGACGGCGGTCTTGTCCGCTTGGCCGTAACGGACAGAACAGCTTCGCCCACGGCGTTGCCCCGCGTTGGAGCACTGCTATTCTAGTGGTCATACGCATGTCATTGCATCGGCTTCCACTGACCAGAACTCATCAACACCGCGGACTGCAGTGGGCAGATAAATGCCGACACTGGTGTGCCGATTGGCAGAAAATGGTTCAAATGGCTCTGAGTACTATGGGACTTAACATCTATGGTCATCAGTCCCCTAGAACTTAGAACTACTTAAACCTAACTAACCTAAGGACATCACACAACACCCAGTCACCACGAGGCAGAGAAAATCCCTGACCCTGCCGGGAATCGAACCCGGGAACCCGGGCGCGGGAAGCGAGAATGCTACCGCACGACCACGAGCCCGATTGGCAGAAACTAGTGTCTTCGGACAAGTCTCACATCAACATGTCCTACAGTGATGACCACATACACTTTCGAAGCCGCCGTGGTGAACGCAATAGGGCAGACTGTGTAGTTGACCAACATAGCGGACAAACGCCAAGTGTGCTGGTTTGGGAAGCCATTGCCTGTAACACGCGAGCTCACCTTCTACACTACTGGCCATTAAAATTGCTACACCAAGAAGAAATGCAGATAATAAACGGGTATTTATTGGACAAATATATTATACTAGAACTGACACGTGATTACATTTTCACGCAATTTGGGTGCATATGTCCTGAGAAATCAGTACCCAGAACAACCACCTCTGGCCGTAATAACGCCCTTGATACGCCTGGGCATTGAGTCAAACAGAGCTTGGATGGTGTGTACAGGTACAGCTGCCCATGCAGCTTCAACACGATGCCACAGTTCATCAAGAGTAGTGACTGGCGTATTGTGACGAGCCAGTTGCTCGGCCACCATTGACGAGACGTTTTCAATTGGTGAGAGATCTGGAGAATGTGCTGGTCAGGGCAGCAGTCGAACATTTTCTGTATCCAGAAAGGCCCGTACAGGACCTGAAACATGCGGTCGTGCATTATCCTGCTAAAATGTAGGGTTTCGCAGGGATCAAATTAAGGGTAGAGCCACGGGTCGTAACACATCTGAAATGTAACGTCCACTGTTCAAAGTGCCGTCAATGCGAACAAGAGGTTTTACCAATGGCACCCCATACCATCACGCCGGGTGATACGCCAGTATGGCGATGACGAATACACACCTCCAATGTGCGTTCACCGTGATGTCGTCAAACACGGATGCGACCATCATGATGCTGTAAACAGAACCTGGATTCATTCAAAAAAATGATGTTTTGCCATTCGTGTACCCAGGTTCGTCGTTGAGTAGGCCTGCACCATCGCAGGCGCTCTTGTTTGTGATGCAGCGTCAAGGGTAACCGGAGCTATGGTCTCCGAGGTGCAAGCTGCTGCAAACGTCGTCGAACTGTTCTTGCAGATGGATGTTGTCTTGCAAACGTCCCCATCTGCTGGCTCAGGGTTCGAGACGTGGCTGCACTATCCGTTACATCCATGCAGATAAGATTCCTGTCATTTCGACTGCTAGTGGTACGAGGCCGTTGGGATCCAGCACGGCGTCCTGTATTACCCTCCTGAACCCACCTATTCCATATTCTGCTAACAGTAGTTGGATCTCGACCAACGCGAGCAGCAATGTCGCGATACGATAAACCGCAATAGCGATAGGCTGCAATCCGACCTTTATCAAAGTCGGAAACGTGATGGTACGCAATTCTTCTCCTTACACGAGGCATCACAACATCGTTTCACCAGGCAACGCTGGTCAATTGCTGTTTGTGTATGAGAAATCGGTTGGAAACTGTCCTCAACTTTCCTCACGTCAGCACGGTGTAGGTGCGCCACCGGCGCCAACCTTGTGTGAATGCTCTGAAAATCTAATCATTTGTATATCACAGCATCTTCTTCCTGTCGGTTAAATTTCGCGTCTCTAGCACGTCATCTTCGTGGTGTAGCAATTTTAATGGCCAGTAGTGTACGTCCTGAGTAGAATTAGAACATCTACCGCTACATCAGAGAAGTTCTGCAGCCCGAGGCGCAGCCCCTCCAGCAGGCTGTTCCACAGGCCAGATTTCAGCAGCCGCATGTGGCGAGTGTGAAAGCCTTCTTCGAAGAAGGACGGGTACCACTGCTTCCCTGGCCTGCACGTTTTCCTGATGTGTCGCCTACCGAACATGTCAGGGTTATCGTCGGTCGACAATCTGTTCCTTGAGGTGCTTCTGCAGGCCCAGTTGATGCTTTGTGCCTACAAACAGCGTGGCAGAGTATTCCCCTGCAGCATATTCAGGCGCTCTTTGATTCCATGCCACGACGTGTAGCCGCTCTGAATGCCGCACCTGGCGGCGTTACTGTGAACTGCATTTCCACTGTCACTATGAATGCACAGGTCTGTAATGCCGATCAATTGTGTAGAGTCATGTCCCTAACCGGTGAAGTAAATTTCGTTGTGATCAGATTTCTCAGTCTTTTTCACTAATTTCGAAACAGGAATTTCCCTTGGATGCATTGTTACCTTAAAAATATCATCGCTAACGGTTATTCAGTCATTGTGATACATTAAACTTTCAAGGAGTAACGAAGTAAGATAGCGAAGACTGTAGAAAGTGCAAACATATTGCTTTCGTGGTTCCAAGAAAAGTGAGAAAATTCACTGGATAAAGAGCACTTACAGCGGTCTGATGCCAGTTCAGCGTCGTAATATCTCATGGAAAGGGCTTTATTACGCCTTTCGGGATTCATGCAAATGAGCAACTTTCCTCCACTTTACTGCAGCGCTCTGATCTTGTCTGAGTAATAAAGGGTTCGCTGGTTAAGCACGCCCTCACACAGGTGGAATGCTGCCAGAGGCAGAAAATCTGTCTCGGGCCCAATCTCTTGCTCCGGCGAGTACGAAGCCCTTTCCTTACGACGATGGGCCAAATAATATTTAAATTTGCGATAAAGGAAATACGGGGCTACGAGCATTGACAAAAATTCAATCTGGCGGCCGGGAGCCGTGCGGGGCGACAAAGGAAGGGCGACATTCGCGCGATTTGAATTGCATGTCGCCCTTTGTGGACGCGTATGTTCTGTGGAAAAAGATTGCTCATACATTACTTGCTGTCAGAGGCGGAGGGCCCGGCGGGAGGCCGGAGGGAGGAGGCAGGGAGGAGAAGAATGAGAGGCGGCGGCGCAGGCCAGGCAGCTGCGCCGGAACGCGGGAGGAAGGCGGGGGAGTGGATTTCCGGGCGGACGTCGCACGTCCCGCGCCGCGCTATGCCGATGCATTATTCCACCCCCGCCCCGTTGCCTTATAACACCTCGGGAACACGCCGCTTCAGGCGGCTGACACCGCTGTGGTTAATGTTTCACCGTAACCACTGTGCTTCGCCGTCCAGGCGTCTCACTTGTTTCCTTCTGCTGCTCCTCCTCGACCGTCGGTCCCGACATCTTGTTTACTTTTTATACTGTCCTGAGGTAGCTGTTCTTACACAAGAGATGGGGGCAACGTTTACGACTTACGTATTAAAAATCACCAAAACGTAACAAAACGCTGGTGGTTATACATACAGTATGTTGGGAAATTGCCGTTACCAACTTCTATCACTTGTTGACGGGAATGAGTGCCTATTATTTCGAATAGGAACCGATTTCCGGGAACATAACGTTTCCTTGCTACAACCGTTTGTAAACATGTTTACTAGATAGATATCAAGCAGAACTCCTTACGTTGGATCAGTTCATGTCGTTCTACCTCTCAGACGTTGTTCGAGCCTCATTCACGTGTCTGTGAGTATTACAGCAACAATAGTAAATCACAACAAACACCCAAAGTACCTTGGGGTTGCCCTAGATAGGACACTAACATTCAAAGAACACCTGACGAAAACTGCAGCGAAACTTAAAACACGCAACAACATATTGCAGAAGCTCTGTGGCACCACTTGGGGCTCCACAGCATCTATCTTAAGAGCATCCGCACTTGGCTTGGTGTATCCAGCGGCAGAATACTGTGCCCCAGTGTAGCTCAACAGCAAACGCACACCCACATGGTAGATAGCCAACTTAATGCAACAATTCGTATTATATCAGGCACAATCAGGCCAACTCCTACAGTGTGGCTGCCCGTTCTCAGTAACATAGCCTCTCTTAACCTGCGCCGAGAACACGCTCTGGTTAGAGAACTTAAAAAAAATCATGACCAACATTCAATTTTCAAATCCATGAAGATACTCACGACATCCAAGGAAACCGACTCCGATCTAGGCATCCTCCACTAAAGACCGCACAGGCGCTGCACCAAACGAACTTTAAAATAAATGACCGATGGAATGGGAGAGCAGAACAGCAGTAAACTGCCACAGTACGACATGCATCTTTAATAAACCAAAAGGATTTGATTGCCCTCGCAAAGTTTGCTCAACTCTTCATCGCATCAGAACCAACAGTGGGAGATGCGCCGACTCTTTACACAGATGGGGTAAACTTCCTTCGGCCGCTTGCGACTGAAGCGGTGAGAGACAGGCGGTCAAACACATCGTGCAGGAATGCCCGCTAAGGCCATATGAGGGTGACCCACAGGATTTCCCAATGGCGACCCAAGAGGCAATCGACTATATATTATCTAAACTGGACGTTTGTTTGTGATTGCTCTACTGTGAGTGTAAATTTACAATTGGTGGTGTCCTTATATACAAACTGTTATTTATTGCTCTATTTATACATATGTGATTCTTTTTTTTAAATCGTGTTGTTTCTGTAATTTTTACTGTGATGTTATGAGCCACACACTAAGTAAATAAATAAACAGCAACAAGGAAGTGTACAAGTTTGCAGAATACGCCGACGTGATCTTCCTGAATGACTACTCTCACGGCAGTGGAAGAGCTGCTCGTCGCGTTTAACGAGATCGTTCTACACAACTTCCGACTGCAGCGCATACCCTTTCCGCCTCAATTATGCAACGTCTTTAAGAAAGGGGTACTTTCACCTTGAGCTTATCAGCGCCTGAATAAAGGTACATGGAAAGGGCGCATTCTTGCGGATCGACCGTTGAATCGGTATCGGACCAGACACACGCCCATTGACCTGGACCAACGAACGTGCGCTGCTAAAGGGCTACTGAAGGACACTGATGAACCAGGAGGGAAGTAATCCATAAAAAGACATGGCGCACCCTGTCGAACGCGCTGCCAAAATCTACGGCAACAGTCGGCGCGTGATGTCTGTACGCCTTTGCCAGCGCAATCACGTCACGACAATCTCCAGCAGCTGTCTTGACGTTAACTTTGCCACCTGGCGTAGTTTGTACGATGGAGAGGACACTTGATAAGAGGGGTCTGCAGCGCGCCGCCAACAACTGCCAAAAATCTTGTAATCAGTATTTAGCAAGGTGCGAGGGCGGTAGTGGCCCATAGTAATTCGGTTTACGAACGGCAACAATAATTCCCTCGACCAAACCTGGTCGAATCGCAGCTACAGACGTGATCAGTTCACTATAGTCCATAATGTAGACATGAAACCACAAAACGTACTCCTGAACATAGCAGTAGTGACCTTCTCGGTGGTGAAAGATTCCAGTAATGTAACCCTCTCCTCAAGCGCCCCCATCCTAAAGTGTGGGGTTGCGCTGAACGTCCAAGACGACACGATCGTTGTCCAGGACGGCCCCATCATCGGCACGGCGATAATGTTCGACAAAGCTATCGACTATGCTCGCTTGACAGGTGACCCGCTGCGCACGATGATCTAAGAGTTCGGTGACTTAGTTTTGACTGCGGTGTCTGGGATCGTGCACAATGTGATGCATGGAGGGATGTTCCCGCCACACCACATCAGATCTGCGGGGACGCATCACAGCCCGCTGTAGTTTCTTGCGAATAATCAGTACGAGCTTCGCCTGAATCATGCTGCGTTCTATTTGTACATCCGGGGAAGGTTGCTGGCCATCAAGGTCGTGGAGGGCGCTATAGCAGAACTTTCTAGCGTGCTTGTGCCAAGCGGCCACCTCTCTGCTGTAAGTGATTTATGGAAATTGAAATAAGAACACCATGAATTCATTGTCCCAGGAAGGGGAAACTTTATTGACACATTCCTGGGGTCAGATACATCACATGATCACACTGACAGAACCACAGGCACATAGACACAGGCAACAGAGCATGCACAATGTCGGCACTAGTACAGTGTATATCCACCTTTCGCAGCAATGCAGGCTGCTATTCTCCCATGGAGACGATCGTAGAGATGCTGGATGTAGTCCTGTGGAACGGCTTGCCATGCCATTTCCACCTGGCGCCTCAGTTGGACCAGCGTTCGTGCTGGACGTGCAGACCGCGTGAGACGACGCTTCATCCAGTCCCAAACATGCTCAATGGGGGACAGATCCGGAGATTTTGCTGGCCAGGGTAGTTGACTTACACCTTCTAGAGCACGTTGGGTGGCACGGGATACATGCGGACGTGCATTGTCCTGTTGGAACAGCAAGTTCCCTTGCCGGTCTAGGAATGGTAGAACGATGGGTTCGATGACGGTTTCGATGTACCGTGCACTATTCAGTGTCCCCTCGACGATCACCAGTGGTGTACGGCCAGTGTAGGAGATCGCTCCCCACACCATGATGCCGGGTGTTGGCCCTGTGTGCCTCGGTCGTATGCAGTCCTGATTGTGGCGCTCACCTGCACGGCGCCAAACACGCATACGACCATCATTGGCACCAAGGCAGAAGCGACTCTCATCGCTGAAGACGACACGTCTCCATTCGTCCCTCCATTCACGCCTGTCGCGACACCACTGGAGGCGGGCTGCACGATGTTGGGGCGTGAGCGGAAGACGGCCTAACGGTGTGCGGGACCGTAGCCCAGCTTCATGGAGACGGTTGCGAATGGTCCTCGCCGATTCCCCAGGAGCAACAGTGTCCCTAATTTGCTGGGAAGTGGCGGTGCGGTCCCCTACGGCACTGCGTAGGATCCTACGGTCTTGGCGTGCATCCGTGCGTCGCTGCGGTCCGGTCCCAGGTCGACGGGCATGTGCACCTTCCGCCGACCACTGGCGACAACATCGATGTACTGTGGAGACCTCACGCCCCACGTGTTGAGCAATTCGGCGGTACGTCCACCCGGCATCCCGCATGCCCACTATACGCCCTCGCTCAAAGTCCGTCAACTGCACATACGGTTCACGTCCACGCTGTCGCGGCATGCTACCAGTGTTGAAGACTGCGATGGAGCTCCGTATGCCACGGCAAACTGGCTGACACTGACGGCGGCGGTGCACAAATGCTGCGCAGCTAGCGCCATTCGACGGCCAACACCGCGGTTCCTGGTGTGTCCGCTGTGCCGTGCGTGTGATCGCAGTGTCCGGAGCAAGTATGGTGGGTCTGACACACCGGTGTCAATGTGTTCTTTTTTCCATTTCCAGGAGTATATGTGCACCGGAGCATCGGTTTGGCATATTTCAGCCACTAGTCCACAACGGATGCATAGGATCGGAGTCACCGTTCGCATCTTGTCTACGTCTAAGTGATACGCTGGTGGCAATCAGGATCCTGCAGACGCTGAGCGTTAGGTTTCCATGGTGTTCGATTCCTCCAAACTTTCTGCCAGTCAAGGAGCTATGTACACATGTGCACACACTGGTCAGAGAACACCAAAAGCCAGCGCTCTAGATTGAACACCGCATCAACCAGCCTATGGGAGACATTAATGCGGTCTAACCGACTATCCGAATGGCTCATCTGAAAGGGGGAGCCCGTGTGGTCTGCGTGCCGGAACTCCCAGTTGTCACGTAGGGCGACATCACGAACAATGAGACGCAGCTCCTGGCAAGGTGTGGTCGAGTACGCAGTTAGAGTCTCCTCCAATGAGAAGACGTTCATGTCGACCTAAGGACAGTGAGGCAATCTCCTCCGCGTGAAATCGTGCTCTTCCACGCCGACGTCCAGTACGAGAAGGCGCGTAGATAGTAATGACACGGGTGGAGTGAATCGTAAAATTCATACCCCTGGCAGGTTGGAGATACATGCTGTCGTTGCATAGAGCGCCATTCCACGACCGTGGTGATCTCCATGAGAGGCATAGAAATAGTATCCTGCTATCCGCATTAGCGCTGATAATGCACATAGTGCAACTGTGCAGTATCTAGCTTCGAAGCCCATATCATTTCTTTCAGCAGTTTGCTCTTCGCCGGCGTCCAGACGCCGTTGACACACGGTGTCGCGATGCGATATGCGCGGGAGCTGTGCCCCACCTAGGTAGGGGGCTGCAGTTCGCTGTTGCGAAGATACGGGGTGCACCCACCAGCAGGATCTGCCGGCGCCCCTCGCACGGCGCAGAAGTTTACATCAGCAGGTCGCCTCCCCTAACGGTGGAGACTACTGAACTGGATCTGCTGTTTCTTCAAAATCCTCTTTCCACTCCCTCGGTGACTCCGTCACTGTGGTACCCATATATTCAACAGCTGCAGACACTGCCAGATCGGCTGGATGGAATGCCAGTCTCAGCTGTGAAAAGTCAAATGTTTTTGGAAAAGATCTCAGTCATAATCTACGAGGGGCATTCAGAAACTAATCTATCACAATTTCTTCTCGGCTCATTTCGACCGTATAAAATACTGAATTTGTTGAGAGATATCATGGAATATTCCCGCTTCATGAAGTTCCGACAGGTGGTAGCGCTTAGCGCTGTATATAGACTTCAAAATGCCGCCTGTAATGGAGGTGCCTTCCAAGCAGAGAGGTTTCATTGACTTTCTTTTGGCAGGAAAATCAGAGCATCGCAGATATCTCTACGGAGACCTGGCAATGAACAAAAGCACGTTGAGTCTTTGGGCGAGGTGTCCCGATCACAAGGACTCGTAAATCTGTTTGATACCTCTCGTGCCAGCCGGCCGCACGCAGCTGTGATACCTGCAATTTTGGGACGTGTGGCCACTCTCATTCGAGGTGCTCTTCTTCGCTCTGAAAACGCAAAGCTTCACACAAGTCTGCCACTCAAGAGGAGGTAACAAACCTTCATTGGACTGTACTTCCTCACCCATCCTACAGCCCAGATCTCACACCTTCCGACTTCCATCTGTTTAGCGTTCAGCGGGGGAAAAAATGGCTCTGGGCACTATGGGACTTAACATCTGAGGTCATCAGTCCCCTAGAGCTTAGAACTACTTAAAGCTAACTAACCTAAGGACATCACACACACCTACTACTTCTGGCACTTCTCCATTGACATCACACGCATCCATGCCCGAGGCAGTTCCAGACTGAAGCTCCTAGAACCGCTCGGCCATCAGCGGGAGACAGTACGTGGATGATGTGGAGGTTATTGACGCAATACGACGTTAGCTTCAACGTCGACCAGTAAGTGGTGTCATGCGGGCAAACAGGCCCTCCCTTGAAGGCCGTCTCATTGGGCGGAGATGGTGCTGAAAAATATTTTTGTAGCCAAAATAGTGCGGAATAATACGATGTATTGGAATCACGAATAAAACCAACCTGCTATGCATTACTTACTGAACGCCTCCTTATAAAATAAGAGTCATAGCTTTTTACCAGACTTGTAACAGCATTAATTCGTCTCCAACATGTTACGTTATGTTAACCGGGGACCTAGAAACGACGGAGAGGCTCCGTCCTCGCCGCAGCCGCAGTGGTCCGCAACTGCACGACGACTACCGCAGTCCACTTCACCCCTCCGTCGGCCCACACCGAACACAGGGTTATTGTGTGGTTCGGCCCCCGGTGGCGCCCCCAGGGAACGTCTCACATCAGACGAGTGTAACCCCGATGTTTGCGTGGTAGAGTAATGGTGGTGTATGCGTACGCGGAGAAATTGTTTGCGCAGCAATCGCCGACATAGTGTAGCTGAGGCGGAATAAGAGGAATCAGCCCGCATTTGCCGAGGGAGATGGAAAACTGCCTAAAAACCATCCACAGACTGGCCGGCTCACCAGACCTCGAAACAAATCCGCCGGGAGGATTCGTGCCGGGGACCAGGCACTCCTTTCCGCCCGGAAAGCCGTGCTTAGACTGCACGGCCAACCGGGCGGGCCCTCCAACATGTTATTCACATGCGCTACAAAAGTTATTCGCTGATTAGTAGCACCGCGACGATGTGACGATCTTACATTGCGCCGCTTCAGTACCAGTGTATGTGTGTGTATGTTGCTATTACGCAGTCACACTCGTATGGATACACACATCGAGTGTTGCGGCGCATTGTACAATACTTGATTCGTCGCGATTCAGTCTTTATCACTCATACGAAATCAACCAACGGGAATTGCGTGAGCTATGGTGACTGGTGATTCACGATCACCTCCCCTGGGGTTGAAGCCAGTACTTCGAAGACAGAGCTTCGTCGCCACCGCTGTCACGTCGGCAACAGCTGCTGCCGGATTTATTGGCCGTCATTCAATTAGCATTATCTGCGCGTGGCGCGGCGCGGCGCCGCGAGGTCGCTATCAAGCCGGTACGTGGTACGTGGTAATGGCCGCGCATGCCGCGGTGTGCAGCCGGCTGCAGGCCGTGGCCGCGCCGTCGATCAGCCGGTAATGCCCGAGGCGGGCCGTAACTATCTTGTCAATCGCCACATAAATATCCCACCCGCCGCCAGATATTAACAGCTAGTTACTCTTTGTTTACCGAATGGGGGGCTGCTACGCAGATTAACGGACAACGCCGCTGATTTAGTGTCGCCTACTCGGCCCTAGAGGCACACACACACACACACACACACACACACACACACACACGGCACACACAATGCGTTAACTATTCCGTGATGCATACCTCCACATACAACAATTTCTACACCTTCTTTCAGGCTTACACACAGGACCCCAACAGTTCGCACTCCCTTTGACTGTCACATATTCTACTAATCTGAGAAAAGTCATGGGATAGAAATATGCACATAAACAAATGGTGGCATTATCGAGTACACAAGGTATAAAAGGGCAGTGCATTGGCGAAGCTGTCATTTGAAGCCGGCCGCTGGTGACCGAGCGGTTCTGGCGCTACAGTCTGGAACCGCGTGACCGCTACGGTCGCAGGTTCGAATCCTGCCTCGGGCATAGATGTGTGTGTTGTTCTTAGGTTAGTTAGGTTTAAGTAGTTCTAAGTTCTAGGGGACTTATGACCTCAGCAGTTGAGTCCCATAGTGCTCAGAGCCATTTTTTTGTCATTTGAACTCAGGTGATTCATTTAAAAAATTATCTGACATGATTATGGCCGCATGATGGTAACTAACAGATTTTGAATGCGGAATGGTTGTTGGACATTTAATTTCGGAAATAATTAGGGATTTCTATACTCTGATATCCACAGTGACAAGAGTGTCACGAGAATACCAAATATCAGGCATTACATCACACCGTGGATAACGCAGTGGCTGAAGGCATTTGCTTAGAGTTGTCACTGCTGACATAAGCAACACAGAAATAATTGTAGATATCAGTATAGGAAGAACGACGAAGGTATCCATTAGGACAATACGGCGAAATCTGACGTTAATAAGCTATGGCAGCAGATGTGAGTGTCTTTGCCAAGAGCACGACATCGGCCGCAGCGTCTCTCCTGGGCTCATGATTGCATCGGTTGGACCCTAAACGATTGAAACCCGTGGCTGCTCAGATAAGTCCCTATTTCAGTCGGTGGGGTTCGGGTGCTGCACAGATTCCATGAAGGAATGGACCCAAGCTGTCAACAAGGCACTGCACAAGCTGGTAGTGGCTCCATAACAGTGTGGGCTGTGTTTACATGGAATGGACTGGTTGTTCTGATCCAACTGAACCGATCACTGAAGGGATATGGTTATGTTTGGCTAGCTGGAGAACATTTGCAGCTATTTGTGGACAGCATTTTGCAAGCTAGCCTACGGTGGCAGCAGTTCTCCATCTGCCAAACAACTAAAAAGTCGTAACCACTACACCCAAGAGGAGCCACATTTATCGATAGCACAAGCATTGAACAGTGGCCCCTGTGTGGACCACCACTGAGTCGGTTTAACTAGACACAAAATTAATTTAATTACTTCAAACCCACAACAAAATAAATGACATTGTAGGAAATGAGATGGGTGTCATTGAAAAATTAATAACAAGGACCTACGGTATCAGAAAGAGATTTATTAACTAATATCAAGGTCAACAAAGAACAAACATATAAACAGAAACTTCAGCTGTGTAACATTTCATGAAGACAAACTGAGGTTGGATGGCAAAAGATTTGGTGAACCTAACTGGAATTTAAGTGTAAACAAGACTGGCTACTGTGAGTCTAAGAATGCCAGTCTAGGCAAGCATCCTCTGCTGTATCGTTCCACTGATTGGTCTCTCGTTTCAAGATATAATTAAGCATTCAATGGACACAGGGAGTGACTACTGCGAGTACAAGGCTGATATGAAAAAGATGGTCGCGTAAACGATTGATAGGCTTTTGAATTTGCCGAATATGGACAATGTTACTGACATAAACGGTGAAAGATGAGACGCTGTCGCCTGCGTACAGGTGCTGCTGAAGTGTCGTGCTGTGGGAGAAGACCCCACAACCGACAGTGATTGTCTCACGTCCGCGAAAATACATAGTTTCGCCCGGGTGTCTGGATGCCTTTACAACTAACTGCTATCTACAAATAAATGGAAGAGCTCTAGCGACTGCACTCCGCGACCATCGAGAAGCAAGTCCCTGCCTCCCCCTTATACTCAAAACCTTCCAAAAAACAGCCATTCTCCGCAGTATTCTCGAATAAACCTATCACAGCCCGGCAGTGGTTACCGTACCAATCATGTTTCGTCGCAAGAAGACCCGATCTTCCTCAACCAATCACTGCAGTGCAGTACACCTTCTCTGAAAAAACAGCACACAATGCCTGGAGGTCCTGCAGCCAAACCCCCGGCGCGTTTTACAAGGTGAGGGAAGCTTCCTCGTGAAAACAAGCTCCATCTCGTCCATAAAACGATTTATTGGGCACCGTTTTGGCGGGGAGCGGCGGCATCTAAGAAGCACGACATTCAGAGAAATTCGTCGTATTTTCTCACAGGGTGCACTGTTCTACACATCAGCTGGGTGCTAGCCCGACGCCACTTTACCTGAATCCGCACACAGCATAAGGAGTCCAGACATCCACACCACGTCCACTCGCTAACAAAGTGGTTAGGCCAGTGCCACGATGCCCGGCGCTGCCAGTTTCTTAAGAAGTGTTATTTCATATTCAGAAGCAGCGTTCTCACCCTCTTGCTGGGCCGACAGCGGAACAAACCCAACCGCCAGAATGGAGAATGGTGGTCCATAGAACACTGCCTTGCTGAGTCCAAGTCCACTTTAGTGACTACAAAGGAATCCTCAAACTCGCTTGCTGCTTGGGGAAAGTTCTAAGGCTGCCTCTAATGGTCATCCCCAGCGACCAAAAATCTGTCGCTATAGCCGAGTTTAATTCTACTACTGCTACTCAAGTCATGCAAGTACTGTGAGATCAATCAGCGGTTTACCTTAACCCTTATAGTCCATCAGATTAATATCCGAACCATGATTTATTTTCAAATAATATTCTTAAGAATTTATTTTACTTACCAGCGATTCATCTAGAACATTAACACATTTAATCACACTATGTAAGCATGGAAGTAGTTGCCAGAGAGTAACTGATGAAATCATAACCAAAATCCTTTTAACAAATGGGAATTTTATTCACTTTAATAGTGCCTCAAGGCATTTTTTTTAAGAAACAGATTTAAAATTATAATCAGAAAGCACCCTCTAAATATCAAAGTTACAATTTATTCAGAGGCAGAAAGAAACAAGATTTGACTGTATGAGCTTGCGGGCAGAGAACCTTGTCGCTCCCTTTTGACACGGCCGTAGTTACGACCGCTCACAACAGCCTCTGAAAGACTACACTGGTGCAAATCTGCAACATACCAGATTACTTTAAACTAAGAGTTTTAACAATTTACACAAGCACACAAAATATGCACCCACCCCCCACCCCCCGTAGGAGGGATGGAAATGGTACAAAACACTAACAATTAAAATATTAGCCTTGCCACAGAAGGTGCAACTCGATTTTAACTTCTAAGAAAAGCCTGAGTTGTACCCGTAGTCTAGGGGTAGCGTCTTTGCTTCACAACCAAAAACGTCTTCGGTCCCGGGTTCGATCCCCGCCACTGCCTAAATTTTGATAAATAATCAGCATTGGCGGCATAAGAAGTCAGCCTCATTCTGCCAACGGCCTTGTCAAAGAGGGCGGAAGAGCGGATAGAGGTTCAGGGCACTCTCTTGTCCTAGGGGTGGGAAATTACCCCTAAAGGCGGAAGAATCAGCAATGATCAACGACATGAGGATGCAGAAGGCAATGGAAACCACTGCATTAAAGACACGTAACGTGTATCCACAGGACATGTGGCCTGTAATTGAAGAAGTGTCATGACGATCTCTCCATTGGCAAAAGATTCCGGAATAGTCCCCCATTCGGATCTCCGGGAGGGGACTGCCAAGGGGGAGGTTACCATGAGAAAAAGATTGAATAATCAACGAAAGGATAACGTTCTACGAGTCGGGGCATGGAATGTCAGAAGCTTGAAGGTGGTAGGGAAACTAGAAAATCTGAAAAGGGAAAAAGCAAAGGCTCAATCTAGATATAGTAGGGGTCAGCGAAGTGAAGTGGAAGACAAGAATTTCTGGTCAGATGAGTATCGGGTAATATCAACAGCAGCAGAAAATGGTATAACAGGTGTAGGATTCGTTATGAATAGGAAGGTAGGGCAGAGGGTGTGTTACTGTGACCAGTTCATTGACCGGGTTGTTCTAATCAGAATCGACAGCAGACCAACACCGACAACGATAGTTCAGGTATACATGCCGACGTCGCAAGCTGAAGATGAACAGATAGAGAAAGTGTATAAGGATATTGAAAGGGTAATGCAGTATGTAAAGGGGGACGAAAATCTAATAGTCATGGGCGACTGAATGCAGTTGTAGGGGAAGGAGTAGAAGAAAAGGTTACAGGAGAATATGGGCTTGGGAGAAGGAATGAAAGAGGAGAAAGACTAATTGAGTTCTGTAACAGGTTTCAGCTAGTAATAGCGAATACCCTGTTTAAGAATCACAAGAGGAGGAGGTATACTTGGAAAAGGCCGGGAAATACGGGAAGATTTCAATTAGATTACATCATGGTCAGACAGAGATTCCGAAATCAGATACTGGATTGTAAGGCGTACCCAGGAGCAGATATAGATTCAGATCACACTATAGTAGTTATGAAGAGTAGGTTGAAGTTCAAGACATTAGTCAGGAAGAATCAATACGCAAAGAAGTGGGATACGGAAGTACTAAGGAATGACGAGATACGTTTGAAGTTCTCTAACGCTATAGATACAGCAGTAAGGAATAGCGCAGTAGGCAGGACAGTTGAAGAGGAATGGACATTTCTAAAAAGGGCCATCACGGAAGTTGGGAAGGAAAACATAGGTACAAAGAAAGCAGCTGCGAAGAAACCATGGGTAACAGAAGAAATACTTCAATTGATTGATGAAAGGAGGAAGTACAAACATGTTCCGGGAAAATCAGGAATACAGAAATACAAGTCGCTGAGGAATGAAATAAATAGGAAGTGCAGGGAAGCCAAGACGAAATGGCTGCAGGAAAAATCTGAAGACATCGAAAAATATATGATTGTCGGAAGGACAGACTCAGCATACAGGAAAGTCAAAACAACCTTTAGTAACATTAAAAGCCACGGTGGTAACATTAAGAGTGCAACGGTAATTCCAATGTTAACTGCAGAGGAGAGAGCAGATAGGTGGAAAGAATACATTGAAAGCCTATATGAGGGTGAAGATTTGTCTGATGTGATAGAAGAAGAAGCAGGAGTCGATTTACAAGACATAGGGGATCCAGTATTAGAATCGGAATTTAAAAGAGCTTTGGAGGACTTACGGTCAAATAAGGCAGAAGGGATAGATAACATTCCATCAGAATTTCTAAAATCATTGGGGGAAGTGGCAACAAAACGACTATTCTCGTTGGTATGTAGAATATATGAGTCTGGCGACATACCATCTGACTTTCGGAAAAACATCATCCACACAATTCCGAAGACGGCAAGAGCTGACAAGTGCGAGAATTATCGCACAATCAGCTTAACAGCTCATGCATCGAAGCTGCTTACAAGAATAATATACAGAAGAATGGAAAAAAAATTGAGAATGCGCTAGGTAACGATCAGTTTGGCTTTAGGAAAAGTGAAGGAACGAGAGAGGCAATTCTGACGTTACGGCTAATAATGGAAGCAAGGCTAAAGAAAAATCAAGACACGTTCATAGGATTTGTCGACCTGGAAAAAGCGTTCGACAATATAAAATGGTGCAAGCTGTTCGAGATTCTGAAAAAAGTAGGGGTAAGCTATAGGGAGAGACGGGTCACATACAATGTGTACAACAACCAAGAGGGAATAATAAGAGTGGACGATCAAGAACGTAGTGCTCGTATTAAGAAGGGTGAACGACAAGGCTGTAGCCTTTTGCCCCTACTCTTCAATCTGTACATCGAGGAAGCAATGATGGAAATAAAAGAAAGGTTCAGGAGTGGAATTAAAATACAAGGTGAAAGGATATCAATGATACGATTCGCTGATGACATTGCTATCCTGAGTGAAACTGAAGAAGAATTAAATGATCTGCTGAATGGAATGAACAGTCTAATGAGTACACAGTATGGTTTGAGAGTAAATCGGGGGAAGACGAAGGTAACGAGAAGTAGTAGAAATGAGAACAGCGAGAAACTTAACATCAGGATTGATGGTCACGAAGTCAATGAAGTTAAGGAATTCTGCTACCTAGGCAGTAAAATAACCAATGACGGACGGGGCAAGGAGGACATCAAAAGCAGACTCGCTATGACAAAAAAGGCATTTCTGGGCAAGAGAAGTCTACTAATATCAAATACCGGCCTTAATTTGAGGAAGAAATTTCTGAGGATGTACGTCTGGAGTACAGCATTGTATGGTAGTGAAACATGGACTGTGGGAAAACCGGAACAGAAGAGAATCGAAGCATTTGAGATGTGGTGCTACAGACGAATGTTGAAAATTAGGTGGACTGATAAGGTAAGGAATGAGGAGGTTCTACGCAGAATCGGACAGGAAAGGGATATATGGAAAACACTGATAAGGAGAAGGGACAGGATGATAGGACATCTGCTAAGACATGCGGGAATAACTTCCATGGTACTAGAGGGAGCTGCTGAGGGCAAAAACTGCAGAGGAAGACAGAGATTGGAATACGTGAAGCAAATAATTGAGGACGTAGGTTGCAAAAAAAAAAAAAAAAAAAAAAAAAAAAAAAAAAAAAAAAGCGCGAGGCGGATGCCAGGCTGCTAAACCGCCACTGTGTAAGAATTCTCTCTGCTCACGTAAAATGGTTTCTCCGTTTAATAGTAGTTTTTTATGTTTTGAAACTTCGCTCACTCTGTTATTATTCGTCATTTATGATTCTTTATTTCACGTCATGGTTTTTTTCCATGCTTTTTCTATTCATTCAAAATAACCCTCCTTCTGATGATTGGCGAAGTTCGGAAGGGACGGGATGGTTGGAGGGGGGGGGGGGGGGTACGCTAAAATGACTCTCATCCTGGAACTGTTCCTTCTCGGGAAATAAATTATCGTTGGAATGAGTTTGATGCGTAAATACAGCTTTCTCCAGGTGGACGGACGCCCTGCCGGAGTTAGGTGCCAGGTCAACTTTGTCTACTCAAAGAACTGCCCGAGATGACAGTTTTCTGGCAAATTGCTGCCATTGTTACCTTACGATGTACGTAATACCCATTTGGAATTATATAATTGATTCCAGTTTGAAACTCAAGAGCCTACCTGAGAAGTCTCACACCTTTCTCTCTCTCTCTCGCTCGCTCTCTCTCTCTCTCTCTCTCTCTCTCTCTCTCTCTCTCTCTCTCTCTCTCTCTCCCACCTCAACCAGAAATGTTCAGTTTGGCACTATTGACACCATCATTATAAGTGAGCCTACAAAAAACGATGTGTATAACGTGAACACCATTGCGAAAGCCTACAATGACTGCTGAATGTTTTTTACCAGTGCCACGAAAGCGCCAGAAATATCTTCGTTTTTTACCTCATAGCAGCGGAAGTGGTGGTAGTATAAACAGCGAATTCTAGTAACATAGAACAATTGAATCAATTCCTTTCCCTCTGTGGGTGAACTAAGTAGCGCTATTCTTCCACTGCAAGAATATCAGATAGTAAGTACCTCCCCAGTTTATCTGTGAGGAACCGTGCAATCGTAAATAGACAGCTATCTCAGTACGTGAATATCTTTTTGTCATCAACTATTTTTGATATTTTCTTTGCCAGTCTTCCGCACGTTTCGATCTAAGTTACGTTCTAACCGACTAACTCTGTTCATGGTGCATGTTTCACGGTTCACAGAAAAAGTTGCAGTATTCTTACTTAAGGATACCACTAGCAACGAAAACTCTGACTTAACATCTACATCTACATCTACGTGGGTACTCTACAAATTACATTTAAGTGCCTGGCAGAGGGTTAATCGAACCACCTCACCATTATCTATTATTCCAATCTCGCATAGCGCGCGGAAAGAACGAACACCTATATCTTTCCGCCCGAACTCTGATTTCCCTTATTTTATCGTGTTGATCGTTTCTCCCTATGTAGGTCGGTGTCAATAAAAAATTTTCGCATTCGGAGGAGAAAGTTGGTGACTGGAATTTCGTGAGAAGATTCCGTCGCAACGAAAAACGCCTTTTATTTTAATGATGTCCAACCCAAATCCTATTCATTTCAGTGACACTCTCTCCGATATTTCCTATAATACAAAACGTGCTGCCCTTCTTTGAACTGTTCCGATATACTCCGTCAATCCTATCTGGTAAGGATCCCAACCGAGAGACGGCAGCTCAGATTGTCCCCCAAATCGTTTATGTTGATATGGAACAGCAAAGGCCCTGTAACACTACATCATGGAACGGCACAAATCACTTCTGTTTCACTCGGTGACTTTCCGTTAATTACCACGAACTGTGACCTGCCTGACAGGAAATCACAATATTCCATAGGCACGCAATTTCACTACAAGCCGCTTGTGTGATAATGTCCTTTTTTGTATCGTCCTCGATCAGTTTAACTCGTACATAATTTTTAGATTCAAATTTAACAAAGTATACTATAAAATACGCACAGCCATCATCTACAGCACCATGTACAAACATGTATACCACATCGATGAAAAATTACTTTTTCTTATGATCTATGGAAAAATGTATCACAAATGTCATTTAAGCGGCATTACTATTGTCAACACAGATACACATCAGCACTCTCAATTTTGCAGCCAGGTAGGTAACTCTTGTGTGAAGCTCTTCAGCTCAAAGTTTGTCAAACGTTGTGGAACAAGAGTAGTACTGAAAGAACTTCTGCTTAAGGCACTATAAACTATCTGACTTGTTAGTGAACATTAATAATGGTACGTGTCCACTGTTCCTCTTCGTGGTAGCTTGAATTTTGATGGGGGCATTTTCAATGACGTGTCTGGATATCTCTGGAGGAACAGGAGCCTATTCTTCCTCAAGAGCGGAAACTAGCCTAGGCTGGACGTTGTCGTCTAAAGCGAAGTCGACTTTCTAACTTTTCCCAAAGGCGTTCCAATGCGCTGAGGTTGAGTTTTGAGCAGGTGATTCCAATTTGGGAATGTAAATGTTCACAAATCATTGCTTCACAGTTGCTGTTTAATGACACGGTGCACTGTCATGCTAATACAAACCATCATCGTCTCCGTTCTCTACAGAACGTATGACTCGCGGACTAAGGGAAAGAGCGGGCAGCGCCACACCTCCAAGAAGATAGAGTTTAGCGCCCCCTGTCTACGCTGATTCAATCAGCCGCCCATCGCTTGTCGGCTCAGTTCGGTCGCAGACGTAGAGAGCGTAAGTACTGAGTAACAGGAGTACGTTACACGGCGGGCGTTATGAGAGTGGTAATACGAGATTGTCAGTGTAGCTGTATGATGGAGTCACAGGAAGCACGCAAAGTTAAGCACTGTTTCTTGCTTTTATACGAATGAAGTTTTCTATTAATTTGAAAGTTTTTGTGCAGATGACGTTCGATTTCTGCCACCGGCCATCGCAACTTTTCTCCCTTGTTTGTGTCGGTGCCGCGTCCCTCAATAGTGGATACATTTCTCCTTCGCTCTACGCCACTCCGTCACAGTGCGTCACTAATATTTCTCTCTTTTCTTTTATAGGTACATTGCTACTAATTGTCTTCTTTCTTGAAGGCTAGCCGCACCGTTTCCGCTATTTATTTGTTTTGCTTACATTTGTTTTGTTGCGGCGCTTCTTTCATTAAAATGGCCTGTAACGCGCCTCCTTCACCACCAGCTCCAAACTTCCGGCTGCTGCTGGCTTTAATCTAGTGCAGCTCACTCAGTTTCTGAATCAACAAATGCCGCAGTTGATTGCGGAACTCGAGCAGTTTATTAATTTACAAGCCGCTGCTGTATCACCTCTTCCACATCCTGCCAGCCACATCCATGACACCGACTCCGTACATTTCACCATTCCGAGCTTCCAATGAGCAACAAGAGGAATGGAACGAGTACTAAGCTCAGTTCCACTCTCATTATGCTCATGAAGTGCAAGGTACTGTGAAACTTTCTTATTGCTTGTCAGTCGGGAGCTCAGGTGTTTCCCGAGTAGTGGGCCACAGTTGCCAGTTTTTGAAAATTTAGTTTCTACCCACACTAAGTATTACGAGGAGCAGGAACATGTTGCTGCAGTTCACTGCAAGTTCTTTCGACTGCGGAAACAGATAGAAGAGACATACGAGGTGCGGCTAGAAAAAAACCGGACTGATGCTGGAAAAAACAATTATTTACAATTATTTACAATTTCATGTTATCTCCTTCAATGTACTCTCCTCCTCGGTCTCTACACCGCTCCATACGAATTTTCCACTGTTCATAGCAATGCTGCAGATCATTTTCGGTAAGTCCATACACTACTTCCGTCGCTTTTTCTTTTACTGCTTCAACAGTCTCAAATCTAGTTCTTTTCAAAGCTGACTTGACTTTAGGGAAAAGAAAAAAGTCACAGGGGGCCAAATCAGGTGAGTAGGGTGGATGATCTAAGATGGGAATGTTGTGTTTTGCCAAAAACGTCTTCACTGACAACGCACTGTGAGCTGGGGCATTGTCTTGGTGAAGGATCCATGACTTTTTTCTCCACAAATCGTTCCGTTTTCTCCGTACTCGCTCACGTAGGGTAGCCAGGACGCTAATGTAGTAATGCTGATTCACTGTTTGTCCCTCTGGTACCCAATCAATGTGCACAATCCCTTTGATGTCAAAAAAAACAATCATCATTGCCTTGAATTTCGATTTTGACATTCGTGCTTTTTTTTGTCGTGGAGAACCAGGAGTTTTCCAATGCATCGATTGGCGTTTAGTTTCGGGATCGTAAGTAAAAAAACCACGATTCATCGCAAGTAATAACATTTTGTAAAATGGTGGGATCACTTTCAATGTTTTCCAGGATGTCAGAACAAATCATTCTTCGGCGTTCCTTCTGTTCAATTGTGAGACACTTTGGAACCATTTTTGGACACACTTTGTTCATGTTGAAACTTTCGTGAAGAATCTGCCTAACACTTTCCTTGTCAACTCCTGTCAACTCAGCCACTGCTCTGATTGTTAAACGGCGATCTTGTCGAACAAGTTTACCGATTTTTTCAATGTTTGCATCAGTTTTTGCTGACAATGGTCTGCCAGTGCGAGTGTCATCACTGGTGTCTTCACGGCCATCTTTAAATCGTTTAAACCACTCAAACACTTGTGTTCGCGATAAACAATCATCGCCGTACACTTGTTGTAACATTAAAAATGTTTCACTTGCAGATTTTCCTAGTTTGAAACAAAATTTGATGTTAACACGCTGTTCTTTCTGTACACTCAACATTTTCCGACGCACAGACAAAACGTCAACTATTTAAAACAGACGCCACGGGCAGACTGAGTGCAGGAGGCAGATGAAACTCGAGCAGTAGGCGGAGCGAGAGTCACGTGACAGGCCACGCGACTTTCAGCCTTATTGCATTCGTTTTATTGTTTCACCAGTACTAGTCCGGTTTTTTTCTAGCCACACCTCGTACTGTCAGTGGGTTATGGACCTTCATAATTTGACACGACAGTGTCGTTTTCAGTGTAGCTGTGGATAGTACTATAGTGACGCAATGACTGGTGATGCAATTACGTACACTGTACCAGGCAGTAGGATTCGTGAGCTAATTCTCAAACATTCTGATCCCACTTTGAAACAAGTGTTACAAATTATTGAACGTCAGGTCTCGTGTGACAGTACCTTGGAAAACTTCGAGGTGACTCCTATTTGTGGTGTAATGAAAAGTGACAAACAGGTACAGCTTTGCGACTGATGATTGCATGCAAACAGGTCGCATCGCCGTGGCCGTAGCAAACAAGTGTCAGTGCATGTGTCTGCTGTGAAATCATGTTCCTGTTGCTTTTCCATGCATAACAGACAAAATCTCACGTGTACCTGACGAACATTCTCGAACACATGCGGTACCCACAGCACTTCATAGGCGTAGTGACGCGCCTCCTCCAAGTGGTGACCTCCAAGGTGATCGTTAACGGGCGTCTCACGCAGTCCCTCGCGATTTTCAGATCGCTGCGTCAAAGCTATCCCTGTTGACCTTAGTCTACGCTGTGGCGATGAAACCGCTCCTCTGTGGCCTCCTTCAGTGCCTCACAGGGTTCACTTAATGTGACGTCACATTTTGCTGCACAGCGTGTGAAGACGACATGGTTCTCGTGCTCCGCAGTCACGACGATGTAACCAGCGCACTAAAATGGGTTGCCACATAAGGTGTGGCTTCAGGCAGCTGTCTCAACGTCACCAAATCGATCGCCATGGTCTTAGGAGACGTGTTGACCCCAGTGTATGTCGACTCCGTATAGCTTAGTGTTACTATCAGATGTCTCGGAGTTGAGTTCCACGACGACATACGGCGCACTGCGGCACTCAATTACCGCCGCTTATTACACCAAGTTCGACTCCAAATGTCCAGCCTTCGTCTGTGGACACTCGACATTCTTCATAGGACACATTCGTCAATGTTTACCTTCCCTAGCGCCTTCCACAAATAGCGTATGTCCTTCCAATACCGTTACTGGTGGATCGACGTATATTTCTGCTGGAGTCAAAAATGGTTCAAATGGCTCTGAGCACTATGCCACTTAACATCTGAGGTCATCAGTCCCCTAGACTTAGTACTACTTAAACCTAACTGACCTAAGGACATCACACACACCTACTACTTCTGGCACTTCTCCACTGAACACACTTACGTCCGTATCGCAGTACCAACAATGAAACAGGCGACGGCGCAGGACATTGACAGCGTCCTACAGCAGAGGCGCCCACCAGACATCGTGGAAGCCAAAAACCCTAATGTTAGTTGGAAGGTGGTGTGGATCGCGATAAACGAGGTTACACTGGATATAGATTTTCGATCAGTGTTGTACATGATCTATGTGTTGACTGTGGTGTACGGGACACGGACGTGCACCGTCTCAGATGTGTGTATTTTCTACGACTGACCCCGGAACATATCAGACCTTGGCTATTATTATTCCTGGATGAACAGTATTTCGTGCGCACCAAAACCAACGGATTCACGTGGGTCAATGGGCACGCGGTACAATATTTATTTCACGACGAACCTAAAGATGTACTGGACTTTTGGAAGTACCTACAAGAACGTCATTGCAAGATTGCACGGAATCCCAAATATGGACAATGTTTTTGTAATTACTTAGGGAGTGCCCCACGCGACCGTCCACGCACCTGGATCATCAACAGGTAGGAGAAGAAACCTATTGACTGAGCTGACGAGAACATGTCCCATTATCGGTGGAACAACATACGACATGCGTAAAGACATACCTGGATAATGAAGCATAAGGAGAGTAGCGAGGCACACTTTTGTATCGTGTGTGAAGTAAATTTTTCGTTTACCCATGTATTTTACCTCGGTGTAGAAAAATTACCGAGATATTTGTTTTTGTTTACTTAGTACACGATGCGGTGCTAGGTACTTATTTGTGGGGTATAAAAGAAATACAAATTAAAAATGTATTTAAAAAATGAAATAAATAAACATTTAAAAAAAAGAACTTCCCACTACTGATCTCCCCTCACCATTCCTCTTACCTTGATGGGCGAGGGGGACACTGTGGCCAAGCCTCGGGTTACGATCCCAGCCCGCTCTACCCTCCCCGCCCTCCCTTCCATGCCTCCACTCTACCTTTCCCAATTTAAAAAAAATAAATAAAAACGATAGCGCAGTAGTTAAGAAAACGGTTAAGGCAAACTCTCATGAGAGGCGGTAAATCCGGGTTCAAGTCCGGATCCAACGCAAATTTTAAACTTTCACCATTGCATTATAAGAATGCTCTGAAGCGGCTAGCCATCACGCTTTCTAACCCATTCCGACCCTTTCCTTTCCCTTACTACATTTCATACTGACGTATATGAACCAGCTGCTCTGTGGACATGTCCGGTAGAGCAACCATTGATGGTCACGGAACCCTCACTCGCTACTGCGATGGCCGCATTATGGTAAACACATTGTGGCCCAGTTATATAACTTGGGGAATCCTTAGATAAGTCTTATTGAAAGTGGTCGCAAATTTTCTCTTGGCGGTATTCAGTAAACTGTTCCCAGTGATTGCAGAGTCAAATTACAGTAAACTTCCGAGCTTTCGCAGCTACCTGCAGTCTTCATTAGAGAAAAGGAATTGTCATGATACTGTCAGAGTTCATGTCAATGTTTCTGATGGTGATATTGTGAAAGGTAGAATTCATATTCTTATTTGTCCGCCCCGGTAGCTGAGTGGTCAGAGTGATGGATTGCCATCCTACGAGCCCGGGTTCAATTCATGGCTGGGTCGGAGATTTTCTCCGCTCAGGGACTGGGTGTTGTGTTGTCTTCATCATCATTTCATCCCCATCCGGCGCGCAGGTCGCCCAGTGGCGTCGAATGCAATAAGGCCTGCACCAAGGCGGCCGGACCCGCCCCGTAAAAAAAAAAAAAAAAAAAAAAAAAAAAAAAAAAAAAAAAAAAAAAAAAAAAGAAGAAGAAGAAGAAGAAGAAGAAGAAGAAGAAGAACAAGAAGAAGAAGAAGAAGAAGAAGAAGTTGAAATGGCTCTGAGCACTATGGGACTTAACATCTGAGGTCATCAGTCCCTGGAACTTAGAACTACTTAAACATAACTAACTTAAGGATATCACACACGCCTATGCCGGAGGCAGACCGTAGCAGCAGCGCGGTTCCGGACTGCAGCGCCTAGAACCACTCGGCTACTCCGGCCGGCCACCAAACGCTCATTTCCATATTCTAATTTGACACGCCAGGAATGTCGGCATTATTTTATACGTATTTGACATACGTTCTGTGGCCAACTTGTTCTTCCCAATGGATTCTTTTATGGAGTCGCAAGCAAAATGCGTGGGGCCCAATTATCTGAGTCCTTCCTCACTGCGCCCCACGACATTTAGAGCTTAATAGTATATTGAGTTCCGAAAGTTCAGAAGTCGTGTACAGTTCTCTAATACTTGTCATTTGAGTACAGTCAAGTAGCTAACCTATAGCTAAGAGCTTATTTCAGTCACGTGTAATCTTCTTGGTGTCCCAAAATCTAAAAATACTAGTGTACTTTATTTATAATTCGTACTTTATTTATAATTCGTGTTTCTGTTCAAGATACGTACTAATGGTTTGGCTCTTTGATAGAGACACAGAAATTCCTAATATGACAATTGGGGATGAAATGTATGAGAGGGAATGTATCTGAGACGCCCTGCTAAACCCGCAGGACTGGACAGGTAGTTTAAGTTTTGGAAAGGTGCCAAAATAAGCGGCTGTCAGTTACACTCGAACATACAACGTTATATTTGATCAAACATTACAAGAGCCAAGAAAACAAAAAAACGCACAGCTTTAGTTTTAGAACTTAATTAGTGGCTGAATGCGCCGTACAATCTCATGCCTTAAGGACAAGACCGCTTTAATTTAAAAACGCCTGAAAGCTGAGCCGTAGTAAAATTTGCTGTTTTGAAGAGAGCGCATTCTGGTAGCAGTAATGAACCGTGAAATTACTTTCAAAATCTTTTCTTAAAGAATTTACTTTATTTACTAGCGATTCATCAAGAACATTAACACACTATGTGAGCGTGGAAATAGTTCCCAAGGACTAACTGATGGAAACAAATTAAATTTCAGCCAATGGGAATTTTATTCATAAAAGCCTTTTCAAAAACAGATTTAAAATTTATAAGCAGAAAAGCACCCTCGAAATATCAAGTGACAATTATTCAGAGACAGAATAATTTTTTTTTTTTTTTTGTTACTGTAGGAGTCTTCGGGCTGAGAAGCTTCCGCTCCCTTTCAACACGGCCGTAGTCACGACCGCTCACAACGACCTCTGAAAAACTACACTGGTGGAAATCTGCAACACAGCAGATTACTTTAAACTAAAATTTTTAACAACTCACACAAACACATTAACTATGCACCCGGTAAGAGGGATGGAAATGGTACAACACTCACACTAAGAACTTATTTTCCACCAAAAGTGCAATTTGGCGAAGACCTAGAGCAGCACCCCCAAAACGCTCTCCCGAACAGTCCGCTGCCAGCCGCTTCAACGGACGCAGGAAGGCGCGCCGATCTCCCGGTCTCACGGCGTCGCAGCTCGCACCGGCCAGACCGATGTCGTGGGTTGACTCCTGCTGCTGTCGTGTTGGCTCCGAAGCCACTACGCCTCGCTATACGGTGCGGCCACTGGACTCAGGTGGCGACCTCAATGCGCCGACTCTCCAGGCGGACAAGTCATCTTGTGTCTCAGTGCGCGACCGACCAACCGCTCGATGCAACTGCCAATGCCCGTTGCCTGAGTAAACTCGAGCAGACTGGCGGCCTAACACACACTAGCACTCCGGACGACAGACAGAAACTAACTGCCGCACAAATGCAAACGAGAGCCAGACCAGCAAATTATGACGCGATACTGACCTAGCCTCACACCGACTGACCGACCTACTAGACTCGCCGAGACTGACAGACAGACAATGTCTGCCCTACACTGAAGCGGCTGACCAACTGACTAGACTCAGACTCACTCCCCACCGTCCGATTTCATTCGACTAACCAACTGTTGAAATGATAGCGCCCCTTAAATGCACGTGAACAGGCAACCTTTCCCGTTTCACACCAGAGGGAGACACCAAAGCTGCGATTGCCACAGCGGTGCCACCGCCAGAAACGGAGGGCGACTGCTTTACACTACGCGCTGCGGCGCTCTTTTCAAAACAGCAATTTTTACTACGGCTCAAAAGCCAATAACTTAAAGCTCAACCAAAATCGTAAATTTAAAAGGAAAAGCCTTATCTTAAAACAGTTCCTTAACTCAATAACATTAATTTTAAAAATGCCAAAGGCTTTGTGTAAAACAGTCCTTAAAATAGGCTGAAGGCCCAAACCACCTAACCCCTTAAGAGCAGTACAACTTTAACTCAAAATCGCTTGAAGGCCCCAAGAAACTGACACTTTAAGACCAAAACAAATTCAAAATCTGCTGAAGGCCCGACACTTCTCAATAACATTGATTTTAAAAATACCAAAGGCTTCACATTAAACAGTTCTTAGATTAGGCTGAAGGCCCAAACCGCCTGACGCCTTGAGGGAAAAACCACTTTAATCCGAAAATCGGCTAGAAGCCATACAAGTACAAAGAACAAGAACATACAAGAAAAGGCAGTACACCCAAGGGCGCTCAGAAGTTCCAAGGGTCGGCCTGGAATTCAAACACTAACGCTCGCTTAGGTGAGACAGGCAGTCGGCCCAACCATTGTCGATCCGACGTCAACCCAACCGACAGACAGTTAACGGACCCACTGACAAGATAACCTCCGCCTCACCCGACCAGCATCCGACAGGGAGTTTAATGGAACAACGTAGAAGGTTTTCGCGCCCACAACCAGTTATAAATTGGGCTGTCAAAGTACACACCGTACTCGACAGCGACAATACGATGAGGAAAATACACTGCCTGAATTTAAGTCAACGGCCAAGGCAGATAACCGGGACGTTAACGGCCACAAGGCAGAAGATTCCGCTGCTGCAGTTCAATTCAAATAACCAAGTACAGTTAAACTCCACCGAAGGGTGGCTAAAATTTGCCAACTTGAAACCACACATTGTTGCTCACCGGAATATCCCAACAGCCAACAACGAACTCCAAACGACACAATGTGAACATTCGTGGCTTGCTGGTAAATTAAGTCAAAACTCAACTGCCATGTCCAGGATCAGTGAGCCACGAACCTCGTAGCAATGGGACAGCACCACATAATGTAACACCGCATAGAGGCCGCCAGCAGGCTCGGACAAAGTACGCGCTGCGGAGATTTCCTCGCTGCTGCACGCCAACCGACCAACTGCCCAGGCCCAGAAACGGTGAAAGGACCAAGCATACGTCAGCCGATGAGACGACCAACCGAACGACCAACCAACGATCATCCCGCACCAATCTCCCTCCATCGGACAGTTCATGTGTGTCGCCAGCAGTCAGCCAGCACTGGCTGTCGGGGCCTCACCGGCGCTCCACCCCCCCCCCCCCTCCCCGCTTCCCCCCCCCCCCCCCCCCCCCCGCTTCACTGGTGCTGCATTCCGATTGCACTGTTGGTCCATCCTGAACTGACAGCCAGACAAACGACGACCCGGAAACACTATCGGTCGCTCCAGAGATGCTACGACATTGCACTTACAGATACACGCTGCTGCTGCCGCTCACGGGGAAGTAAGGCAGCAAGTTAGTGACGCCAGTAAATAGAATAAGAAAACGAGGCGGCAGTACTGTAATAGAAGATGACAAACAATAAATGGGATAAATGCGAGCCGTGCACGGCTCAGTATCTTTGAATCATAGCGTTGTAAAAAAAGTGTGGGATGGGCTGTGGGAAAAACGGCAAAGAGGAGAATTGAAGCATTCAAGCTGAGGGGCTATGTAAGGATCCTGAAAATTGAGTGGACCGCCAGTAAATCCGGAAGTTCTTCGCAGAATCGTCCGGGATGGTAACAGGTGCAAAAGCATTGTCAAGATGCAGGTGCATGATGGCAGGTCGCGTATAAAAACGTCACAGAATAACTTCCATGGAATATGAGGGGCCTGTAGGGCTACAAGGTGGAGGGGCAGACAGAAATTACTTGATACTCAGTAAATGGATTGAGGACATGGGGTACAAGTTCTACTCTGAGATAAAAGGTTGGTAATGATAAGTCTTCGTGGGCCGCACCACACCAGACTGAAAACTGATGATGGATAAAAAATTTCATTTTCCGTAATTTCCTTAAATAATGGCGTATGACATGTTGGTTTACTCGAAAACTAAACGGGTGACTTCATCCGTCTTGGCTGTCCTATTTTAGCTAGCAATAGGGATTTGAGGACGTTGAAATCGATGGGATGGTACTCATCTCCTTTTATGCCTTACCTCTACGATATAATCTTCCCTGAGAGTGCCGGCCGAAGTGGCCGAGCGGTTCTCGGCGCTACAGTCTGGAACCGCGTGACCGCTACGGTCGCAGGTTGGAATCCTGCCTCGGGCATGGATATGTGTGATGTCCCAAGGTTAGTTAGGTTTAAGTAGTTCTAAGTTCTAGGGGACTGATGACCTCAGGAGTTAAGTCCCATAGTACTCAGAGCCAGCCTTCCCTGAGAGTGATTTCTGCTTCTTCGACATTTTTAGGAACAATAGGATTCTGTTTTCTCTCGCAGTACAGGAAAGTAAGAACGTAAAACAAGTCGCTTTGTGAAAATCCGCAGAGGCATCCCGAATTGCGGACAACTGGTAGCTGCTTTCGCGCCAAGTTAGCTAAGAATCTGCAAATACAGGGACTTGTTTTTCCCTCCTCCTCAGTAAAAATTCTGTTAGCAGGAGAAAATATTATACAAGTAGAGTTTTGCAGAGATGCGCCAGTAACTTTGTACAGTCTGTTGTTTACATTAAGTTAGCCTCCCTTCGCAGTAAGACATAAATCGCTATTTGAGAACGTCGATTCACTTTCATTCACTGTAATAATTACATTCTTGTGATCTAGAGAACGATATATTTCGAGGCACGGAACTTTTTAATCCATCCCTGTGCAACAGACTGCGTATCAGGAGCAAACTCGGTTGCTAAACGAACTAGTAATGTTTTTTTTCGGTGATCAGCTTCGAACACGCAAAAGTATACTCACTATCTCAACTAGAGTGCGTGAGGGGGGCATATAGATTGTCTGGAATGGGAAGAAGCTGATAAAGCGAAACGTAATTTCTTACAAAATAAAACTCAAAACTACTAAGACACTACTTTTTTAACCACCAAATGTACTAATGCTACCACTTTCTATTTTGACTTTATAACACATCTTTGACGTTTCTGGTATTGCGTTGCGAGGGTAACAGCGGACAACAGAGAAATAATTCTAAGAATGCCGGATACGTGGGTCTCGTTACATTTGCTATCATTCACTGTCGATTGCGTGTTCAACTGATATTGAGTTGATACGTCTGTATGTCATCCAGGGAACGATGCTATTCCTGTTTTCGAAGATAATACCTTTCATCTCGGGAGCGAAAGATACCCCCCGCCCTCCTTCCCTCCCCTCACCCCGCCCCTCCTCCCTCGTCCTCATGCCTATCATCTTGTACGTAGTTGGGGATACACTATTTTTTCGATAGTTTCATTTTCTACTGTGAGTGTCTTTCTCGGTGTCGCCTTATTGAAGAGGCTCTACGTCATTACTGCCATTGTTATTACATTTATCCTACGTTTCACAGGTAACGCGGCAATGTTAAAGTCATTCATTCAACAGCTGACACATTTTTTTCGAAATGATCTATTCAGCATTTGAGCAATACTGTTCCATTTATATAATATGGGCACATGCTTCCCGTAGGACTTCTTGTCGCATCTCCAACATCACAATACCGGCATGTTGCTTCTTAAGGGGCCAACTGGAAATTACGAATAGTAACTATGACAGTCTTTACATTAGTTAGGATAACAAATGACGCAGAACTGTAATAATAAAAAAGAAATGAATGAAAAGCTGTATTTAAACCGTTAAGATACCAATTTAGACAAGTAGTAAAATGTGGAAAAAAGCACTGGACATGCCAATTGTACTTGGTTAAATAACACAAAGCTTAATATGCCACATGAACTTTGAAAATGTTTGAAGTATTACAGCGGAATACAAATAAAAGTTAACTTTAGTTAAGTGACGCTAAATCTATGTCCAGCTCCGGCACGCCATGAGTTATCAGAATAACCTAGGAGGAAATATCAGTAGTTATTAAAGGCCGCCAGTTGAGTTAACAAGTTACAAATGTGAAATACCGCACTTAACCGTTAACAACGGACCCAAAGGGAGCTAAGCCACGGATTCACATTTTGGAGTAACCCAATTTCAATTTTTGGAGTAACGCAATTTCAGTAATACTGATACATCGTTTCAATTTTCATTTCACAACCACACATCACATTGCAGTGACTAGTGCTAACGAACAAGGTTTCACTGAACAGATCTGAACAGCCGGCTGGGGTGGCCGAGCGGCTCTAGGCGCTACAGTCTGGAACCGCGTTACCGCTACGGTCGCAGGTTCGAATCCTGCCTCGGGCATGGATGTGTGTGACGTCCATAGGTTAGATTTAAGTAGTTCTAAGTTCTAGGGGACTGATGACCTCAGATGTTAAGTCCCATAGTGCATAGAGCCATTTGAACCATTTTTTGCTACACTCATGCTCATAAATTAAGGATAATGCTGATACATGGTGAAACAACTGATGGGCTATTTGCGGGTTTAAATCACCTCGGGGTATGACAATGCGGTGCATTTGACCTGTGGTCGTCGCATTGGTGCATGTTAGAGTATGGTGCAGCGAGTAAGTTTACAGACTTTTCAGGCGTCCTAATGGTGACTGTGTGTTGAAAATGGCTCAAAGAACGTATATTGATGAAGTTATGCGGGTTAGAATACTAGGGCGACTGGAGGTTGGTCAAACACAGCGGGTTGTAGCATGTGCCCTCCGCGTACCACAACTTGTGATCTCAGGATTATGGCAACGATTCCAGCAGACAGGAAACGTGTCCAGGTGCTACAGTACGGGATGCCCACGGTGTACGACACCACAAGAAGACCGATATCTCACCTTCAGTGCCCGCAGACAGTCAGGGATTACTACAGGTAGCCTTGATCGGGACCTTACCGCAGCCACTGAAATAGCTGTCTCCAGACACACAGTCTACAGACGACTGAACAGACTTGGTTTATTCTCCTGGAGATACGCAAGGTGCATTCCACTGACCCCTGGTCACAGGATAGGCCGTAAAGCCTGGTGTCAAGAACACAGTGCATGGTCGTTGGCACAGTGGTCCCAGGATATGTTCACGGGGGAGTGCAGGTACAGTCTGAACAGTGATTCTCGCCGAGTTTTCATCTGGTGTGAACCAGGAACCAGATACCAACCCCTTAATGTCCTTGAAAGGGATCTGTATGGAGGTCTTGGTGTGGGGTGGGATTATGATTGGCGCACGTACACCCCTGCATGCCTTTGACAGAGGACCTGTAACAGGTCAGGTGTATGAGGACGTCATTTTTCACCAGTATGTCCGAATTTTCAAGGGTGCTGTGGATCCCACCTTTCTCCTAATAGATGATAACTCACGGCCCCTCCGAGCTGCCATCGTGGAGGAGTACCTTGAAACAGAAGATATCAGGCGGATGTAGTGGCCTGCCTGTTCTCCAGAACTAAACCCCATCGAACACGTCTGGGATGCTCTCGGTCGACGTATTGCTGCACGTCTTCAAACCCCTACGACACTTCTGGATCTCCGGCAGGCACTGGCGCAAAAATGGGAGGCTATACCCTAGCAGCTGCTCGAGCATCTGATCCAGAGTATGCCAACCCGTTGTGCGGCCCGTGTACGTGTGCATGGTGATCATATCCCATATTGATGTCGGGGTACATGCGCAGGAAACAGTAGCTTTTTGTAGCACATAAGTTTCTGGACGGTTTTCTCAACTTATCAGCAATACCGTGGACTGTTTCGTGTGTGTTCCCTATGTGCCTATCCTATTAGCGCCAGTTTTGTGTAGTGCACGTTGTGTGGCACCACATTCTGGAGTTATCCTTAATTTATGAGCATGAGTGTAGGTCATACGTGGCACTCTCTCTGAACTATCTTCTTAATGTTCAGGTCCTCACATGTCCTACAAGATCCCAAACCAATCCCAGATAGAACATGTGTCGAACCAGTTTGGATGTCAACTCCGTCCCGGTGCCAGTATCCAAGATATCAATTACATCAGCTGCGACCAAATATCTCAGGAGAGAATACAACGGCTTAACGATACGCTTTCCAACCGAATCAGTGCCGGTCGGAGTAGGTACAACGTCATATGATAAGCTGTCACGACGCAATTAACATCACATAAACTGCCACCCCCCATCCCCCCCACACACACCCCGCGCTCCATCTTGTTCAAATGTGTGTGAAATCTTATGGGACTTAACTCCTAAGGTCATCAGCCCCTAAGCTTACACACTACTTAACTTAAATTATCCTAAGGACAAACACAAACTCCCATGCCCGAGGGAGGACCTGAACCTCCACCGAGACCAGCCGCACAGACCATGAATGCAGCGCCTGAGACCACTCGGCTAATCCCGCGCGGAGCGCTCCACCTCATGAAGTTTCGTTCCGTTTCCTCTTAGGCTTCTGGCTTGTATTTATTAATATAAAAAGAGATCGTAGTATGTGGTACAGGTGGCACTGCGTGAAACTACCACAGAAATCAATGTGGGACGTATAACGAACATATTTATTAAGACAGTGCGTTAACATTAATGGGCTATGGCAGCAGCTGATCATCGCGATTGCCTTCGCTAAACACTACTGTATCGCCTGCAGCGCCTCTCCTGGGATCGTGGCCGTATAAGGCTGGGCCCTAGACGACAGGAAAAAAAAACTGGAAAACCGTGGTCTGGTCAGATGATTGTTGATTTCAATTGGCAGGAGCTGATGATAGGGTTCGAGTGAGGACCAGACCCCCCGAAGCCATGGACCCTAGTTGTCAACAAGGCACTGTGCAAGCTGGTGCTGGCTCCATAATGGTGTGACCTGTGTTCAGATGGAATGGACTCTGGTCAAACTGAACAGACCATTGGCTGAAGATGGTTATGTTCAGATACTTGGAGACCATTTACAGACATTCACGGACTTCAAGACAACGATGGAATTTTTATGGATGACAATGCGCCATGTCACTGGGCCACAATTGTTCGCGCTTTGTTTGAAGGACACACTGGATAATTCGAGCGAATAGTTTGATCACCCAGATCCCCCGAGATGAATCCCATCGAACCTTTATGGGACATTACCGAGACGTCAGTTCGACCACGAAATGCTACACTGGCAACACTTTCACAATCATGGACGGCTATAGAGACTGCATGGGTCAACATTTCCGCAGCTGACTTTCATCCAAGTCAGGTCGAGCTGCTGCACTTCGCTGGGCGGGAGGAGGTCCTGAACATCAAGAAGATAGTTCAGAGAGAGTATCTCATGACTTCAGTGTACCCCAGCAGTAGAGCATATGACCTCCTCATACCAATTCTACAACATCTGCTGCTCTTCGAAGTTGCTAGTGTGTTTTCTCGCAGGTGTTAGTAATATGTTGGCCGGTGACTTTACTGGAAGGAACGGGACCGTTATTACCTTCAAGCCGTCCTGTGAAAACTTCTCTAACACGTCCGACTAGTGCGCCATCCCCACGCAGGACTGTCCGACTGCTGCCGCGATACAGTACCACTGGAATACCTTTAAAACATATAATTAAACCGAATATAGCATTAGACTAATTTCGAACTACTTTATCGAATGGGAACATAAAATTACACTTAAAAAGGTCACATTCTTTGACGCTTAGCGTCATGAGCAGTATTTTTTTATGGCTGACCCCATCTACACTAGTTAAGACTGACTTTTTAAATATCTACCGAAACACCAGAAAGAATTTATCGGTGGACTTTGACACCCGGTGTACTCATTTGAGCGTTAAATTTGCTGTGCGACGGAGTTACGATGAGATGTTGCAGACTGTGGACCTACGACGCCTGCGGTTATTTTACGGCCGACACAAAAGTATAATTTTCGTTTACAGTCGTTGATTTTGATTTAAAACAGTTACTGAATCTGATGTCAGAGATCCTTAGAAACAATAAGTATCCTTTTCCAAAACATTAACATTAAAATATGAAGTATTAGACTGGATTACACCTCCCCCCTCCCCCTTGGCATTGTGAGGGGACTGATGACCTCAGAAGTTAAGTCCCATAGTGCACAGCCATTTGGTTAATGTAGCTTGCAGTAGTTTCGCGGAGATGTGAGGATAAGCTTTCATTCAGAGCTGCTGTGTCACTCCAGTCCTCGCACTGAAAACCACAACAACGGAAAAATTTGGAAATTTGTGGCAAGGTCTTCTGGGACAAAACTGCTCAGGTCATAGGTCCCTAAGCTTACAAACTACTTAATCTAATTTAAAATAACTTACGCTAAAGACAATACACACACCCACGCCCGAGGAAAGACTCGAAATTCTGATGGGGGGAGCCGTGCGAATCGTGACGAGACGTCCTAGACCGCTAGGCTACCCCACGCGGCTACCGCAACAACACTCTGCTCTCAACTCTCAGCCAATTTACACTACTGGCCATTAAAATTGCTACACCACGAAGATGACGTCCTACAGACGCTAAATTTAACCGACAGGAAGAAGATGCTGTGATATGCAAATGATTAGCTTTTCAGAGCATTCACAAGAGGTTGGCGCCGGTGGTGACACCTACAACGTGCTGACATAAGGGAAGTTTCCAACAGGGTTCTCGTACACAAATAGCAGTTGACGGAGCCTCCTGGTGAAACGTTGTTGTGATGCCTCGTGTAAGGAGCAGAAAGGCGTACCGTTTCCGACTTTGATAAAGGTCGGATTGTAGCCTATCGCGATTGTGGTTTTTCGTATCGCGACATTGCTGCTCATGTTGGTCGAGATCCAATGACTGTTAGCAGAATATGGAACCGGTGGGTTCAGGAGGGTAATATGGATCGCCGTGCTCGATCCCAACGGCCTCGTATCATTAGCAGTCGAGATGACAGGCATTTTATCCACATGTTTGTAACGGATCTGCAATCACGTCTCGATCCCTGAGCCAACAGATGGGGACGTTTCCAAGCCAACTAACATCTGCGCCAACAGTTCGACGACGTTTCAAGCAGCATGGACTATCAGCTCGGAGACCATGGCTGCGGCTACCCTTGACGCTGCATCACAGACAGGAGCGCCTGCAATGGTGTACTCAACGACGAACCTAGGTGCACGAATGGCAAAACGTCATTTTTTCGGATGAATCCAGGTTCTTTTTACAACATCGTGATGGTCGCATCCGTGTTTGGCGACATCGCGGTGAACGCACATTGGAAGCGGATATTCGTCATCGCCATACTGGCGTATCACCCGGCGTGATGGTATGGTGTGCCATTGGTTACACGTCCCGTCACCTCTTGTTCGCATTGACGGCACTTTGAACAGTGGACGTTACATTTCAGATGTGTTACGACCCGTGGCTCTACCCTTCTTTCCACCCCTGCGAAACCCTACATTTCAGCAGGATAATGCACGACCGCATGTTGCAGGTCCTGTACGGGGCTTTCTGGATACAAAATATGTTCGTCTGCTGCCCTGGCCAGCACATTCTCCAGATCTCTCACCAACTGAAAACGTCTGGTCAATGGTGGCCTAGCAACTGGCTTGTCACAATACGCCAGTCACTACTCTTGATGTAGTGTGGTATCGTGTTGAAGCTGCATGGGCAGCTGTACCTGTACACGCCATCCAAGCTCTGTTGGACTCAATGCCCAGGCGTATCAAGGGCGTTATTACGGCAAGAGGTGGTTGTTCTGGGTACTGATTTCTCAGGACATATGCATCCAAATTGCGTGAAAAGGTAATCACGTGTCAGTTCTAGTATAATATATTTGTCCAATAAATACCCGTTTATTATCTGCATTTCTTCTTTGTGTAGCAATTTTAATCGCCAGTAATGTAATATCGAAGGCATAAACAGAGGTTGGTTGGTTGGTTGGTTGGTTGTTGTGGGGAAGGAGACCAGACAGCGAGGTCATTGGTCTCATCGGATTAGGGAAGGATGGGGAAGGAACTCGGCCGTGCCCTTTGAAAGGAACCATCCCGGCATTTACCTGGAGCGATTTAGGGAAATCACGGAAAACCTAAATCAGGATGGCCGGACGCGGGACTGAACCGTCGTCCTCCCGAATGCGAGTCCAGTGTCTAACCACTGCGCCACCTCGCTCGGTAAGCAGAGCTAAAAGTGATTACTTACTGCTGTTATAACTAATTGCTTATGGTTAGTCCAGGTATGGTGGCCGGCCGGGGTGGCCGAGCGGTTCTACGTGCTACAGTCTCGAACCGCGCGACCACTACGGTCGTAGGTTCGAATCTTGCCTTGGGCATGGATGTGTGTGATGTCCTTAGGTTAGTTAGGTTTAAGTAGTTCTAAGTTCTAGGGGACTGATGGCCTCAGAAGTTAAGACCCATAGTGCTCAGAGCCATTTGAACCATCAGGTGTGGTGAAATGCCCCGGTATCTTTCCTTTTGTGTCGAACCATGAAGAAGCTACATCATAGCGAGTAGTAGTGTTCTCTCTCTCTCTCTCTTTCTCCTTCTTCCTCCCTCTCTCACCCAATACTTGCCCAATCACGATCTCTTGTACAGCTAATGAGCGACCTCTCTCGCTAGGTGAGGGTCACACGTGGTGGCAGGGCAGAGTTCATAACGGAGCTTGTGCCCCATTCGAAAAGTTCCGCAGCCAGCGTGTTTGTTACGAGCTGTGAGGCGGGTTGCGCCGCCCGCTCGCTCGCACAGCGCCCCGCTGCGCCGCGGCTCTTGTGTTAATTACAGAACTTGAGCTGCGCCCCGGCTGTCGCGCCGCGGCCGTACTCGATATGGCCGTCTCGCTACACCCAGATATCGACTGCGGCCCCGTCCTCCCCGCGCCCCCAATGGCCCACTTTCCCGCTCCACCTCCCCTGGCACCAAGATATTTTCAGGCCTTCTCCTCCTTCTCCTCCACCTCATAATCATCACCCCCCCCCTCCCATACCCACGTTTCCTACCTTCCCCCTTTCTATCCACCTTCCTGCTGCGCTCCTCTGCTCGACTTCGAACAGTTTAACAAGGAGCCACCGCAGAGGCAGCAGGGAGCGCGCTTTAAGAACGGAGCGTTGTAATTACTTTCGGCAGAGTTGGATGTGCTCGGGGCCAAGGATTATCCGAGTAATTGCTCGGTTCATTCACCGAATGAGCCGACAGGGCCTGCCTTACGTCGTTCATGCACTCTATCGACTCGGAAACAGCTACATCCAGTCTGGAAGTACTAAACGGGCTCTCCAGAAGTGGGTAAACAACAAACGCTCTAGTTCCCCGCCTCTCTTTCTTACCAAGTCCATGTTAACGGACTTTGCCCTGGCAAGCGGCACGTCGGGCCTACACTGTACAACATACTATATCATCCTATCTACATTCAGAAGATTTTAACAGTTTCAAATATCTGCAAAAATAAGATTGTGGTACGGAACATAGATTCGGTATTCTTCCCTAGAGCTTATCCCCTCTAACGGCGACTTCCTTTTTCAGAATTTGGTAAACATTATTTTATAGTCTTATACAACTTGTTTGCCAACGGTCTTGCTGCAGTGGTAACACCGGTTCCCGTCCGATCACCAAAGTTAGGCGCTGTCGGGCTTGGATAGTACTTGGACGGATATCCGTCCGGATTTGCCGAACGAAGTTTTCGACGAATGTGTCACATTTTGCAGTCACATTAACCTCTTTTTGCGGGTCTACAATACCGTCTCTGATATGTTCGCATAGCGTAAGATCCCTTGCGAGACAGATACGCAGCCCAGACCTGGATAACGATAACGATAGTTAAGGTAAACATGCCGACGTCACAAGCTGAAGATGAAGAGATGGGGGCATTATGTAAGGATATATATATTGGCCACGACATCTTGGTAGATGATTCTTGCAGTGTCTGTGTGTTTATGGGTTGCATTTTTCATATGACTTGTCAAGCCAATGGCAGCACGGCATCTCTTGCCGCAATTGTCACAAACGTATCTGGCTGCTGAGGCAGGAGCAGTAGTAGCATTGCGAAGCTTTTTCTGCCTTAATCTGTCTAACAAGCCTTCATCATGCTTCGACATTCCAGATGATATATCATCACGCCACTCTGGTCTCATGCTAGCCCGTGACTCCCATCTGTTTGTGTCGATTCCGAAGCTCTACATATATCGTTTACAGGAGTTCTTGAATCTCAATACAGGACGTCCTACAGGTCTTTTGGCTATAGAGCTACAAGCATCACCTCAAGTGGTAATCTGTCAGGATCCATACGGTGGACGTGTCCCACCCAGCGGAGTCGTCTCTGCTTCAAGATAGCTGAAATACTGTTGCAGTTAGTTTTAGATAGCACTGCTTCGTTGGTCACTCGGTCCTTCCACGTTACTCCGAGGATGGATCTCAGGCACCGCATGTGGAAAGCATTAAGGCGATGTTCTTGTTTGGCATAGGATATTGAACGGGAAATTCGGTACCCAAAGGAAGATGAAAGTATAATAGATATAGTCTACTGGAATGCGGTTGTAGGGAAACGAGAAGAAAAACGGTTACGGCAGAGTATCGACATGGTACTAGGAATGAGAGAGATGGGAGAAACTAATTGAGTTTATTTAGTAACAGCGAATAATCTGTTCAAGAATCACAAGACCCAGAGGTAAATTTATACAAAGTGGGAGATACAGGAAGATTTCAGTTAGAGTACATCGTGTTCGGACAGAGATTCCGAAATCAGATACTGGATTATAAGGCATACCCAGGAGCAAATACAGACTCAGACCACAATTTAGAAGTGAGGAAGAGTAGGCTAAAGTTTAAGAGATCCGTCAGGAACAGTCAATACGCAAATAAGTATGATACAGAATTGCTAAGGAATTAAGACATACGCTTGAATTTCTCTAACGTTTAGGTATTGCAATAAGGAATAGCTCATTAGACAGTTCAGTTGATGAGGAAAGCAAATATCCAAAATAGGCAATCACAACAGCTAGAAAGAAAAACATTGGTAAAAAGAAGCTAACTGCCAAGAAACCAAAGTTAAAAGAAGAAAAACGTGAAATACAAGTCGTTGAGGAATGAAATAAATGGAAGTGCGAAGAAGCTAAGACGAAATGGCTGCATGAAAAACGTGAAGTAATCTAAAAAGAAATGTTTGTCGGAAGAACTGACTCAGCACAGAGAAAAGGTAAAACAATCTTCGGTGAAATTAAAACAAGGGTGAAACATAAAGAGTGCAATGGCAATTCCACTGTCAGGTGCAGAGGAGAGAGCGGATTGGTGAAAATGGTACACTGAAGGCCTCTATGAAGGGAAGATTTTTCTGATGTGATAAAACAAGAAACAGGAGTCGATTTAGAAGATACAGGGGATCCGGTATTAGAAACAGGTTTGGAGGACTTAAGATCGAATAAGGCAAAACGGACAGATAACATTTCATCAGAATTTCTAAAAGCGCTATGGTTTTGGTGTGTTGAACCTAACAGTCTGGCGATGTATCATCTGACTTTAGCTAAAATATCGTCCAAGCAATGGGAAAGATTGCAAGAGCAGACAAATGCGAGAATTATCGTACAATCAGCTTTACATCTTATGTATCTAAGTTGCTGATGAGAATAAGACACAGAAGAATGAAACCGAAAATTGAGGATGGGTTAGGCGAAGATCAGTTTGGCTTTACGGGAAGTAAAGGCACTAGATGGGCAGTTCTAGCAATGTGTTGATGATGGAAACAAAACTAAGAAACAATCAGGTTCGTTAATAGGATTTGTCGATGTAGAAAATGATGTAAAATGTTAGAATGTCTGGGGAAAGTCGGAGTAAACTGTATGGAGAGATGAGTAATGTGCGTTGTACAAGAGCCAAGAGGGAATGATAAGAGTGAAACCAAGAACAAAGTGATGGAATTAAACAGGGTCTTTCACACCTACTGTCAATCTACACATCGAAGAAACAATGATGGAAGCAAAAGAAAGTTTCAAGGTTGGAATTAAAATTCAAGGTGACAGGATATCAATGGTAGGAGTCGCCGATGACATTGCTGTCGTCAGTGAAAGTGAAAAAGATTTACATAATCTGCTGAATGAAATGAACAATCGACAGAGTAAATCGAAGAAGCCGAAAGTAATGAGAAGCAGGAGAAATGAGAACAGCGAGAAACTTAACATTAGAAGTGACGACCAGGAAATAGACGAAGTTAAAGCATTCTGCTACCGAGGCAGCAAAATAACCGATGACGTATGGAGCAAGAAGGACATAAAAAGCAGACTAACAATGGCAAGAAGGGCTTTCCTGACCAAGAGAAATCTACAAGCATCAAAAACAGGCCTTCATTTGAGAAATAAATTATGGAGAATGTATATTTAACCCACAGCATTGTATGGTAGTGAAACATGGACTGTGAAAAAACCGGAACGAAGAGAATCGAAGCATTTGAAAGTTGGTGCTACAGGCGAATGTAGAAAATTAGTTGGACTGATCAAGTAAGAGAAGAGAAGGTTCTAAATAGAATCGGAGAAGAAAAAACTGTATGGAACGCACTGATAAGAAAAGGGACAGGATGATAGGACATCTGTTAAGACATCAGGGAATAACTTCAGTGGTATTAGGGGGAGCTGCAGAGGGTAAAAACTGTTGACGAAGATAGAGATTAGAGTATATCCAGCAAATAATTGGGATGTAGGTTGTAAGTCGTATTCTAAAGTGAAGAGATTGGCATAGGACAGCAATTCGTGGCCAGCCACATCAAACCAATCAAAAGTTTAATGACGGAAAAAAAATTCTAGCACTCATGTTTTACTGTGCAGAAAGAACAAGCTCCTGACCCCCACGCAGTACATGTTTTGACCAACTTTATATGAATGAATCTTAAAAATAGGCTCTATAAGGAACATTTTAATCCGTTAAAAGAAATAGGCTCAAGTATAATTTCTATCCCATTAACAGATCGGACTGACGCAGCGATTAGCGTTCTGTACCACATTCTAGAAGACAGTGGCGCCAATTTCAGGCCTACCATCCAGATGTAGGTTCTACGTAAACATAAAAAGGCTAATTCAGAACTAGTTCATTAAGAGAGGGGAGTGCTAATTTGCTTCACTATCGTTCCCACTAACAAGGCCTATGAACCGAGTCTAATGAGTTCCCTTCCTTTCTATGTTTGATTTCTTCTATTTTGCACTCTTGTTTGAAACTCTCCTGAACAATTGTCTGAGACTTCACACGCATCACTCGAATCTGGCCACGACAACAATGTTCTTTCACTGCCTCATTTCGTAGTCTTAGTATCGATAATATACTGTCTAGTTTCTTTATCGGGCTGCCGCTCCTATTGCTGGCCATGTTTCAGGCTTGCATTCGATCTGGAATCGTTTTATTTATCTAATTACAGAATACCAACGTGTAATATACTCTATATGGCGGTTCTACTCTCACACACATAAGTATTGTCAAAGGGTTGTGGTGGCTGACAAGTCAGTGACACAAACAATCTGATGCTTACACAGCCTTTTACTAACTCTTTGTTTAGCCGTTCACTTCGCATTTCTTTCCTTTTTCTTTACAGTCATATCCCACACACAGATGATACCTTGTTGTCCAATACGGTTTTTTGCTCCTTCAAAATAGTGGTTTCTAACGTAGTTTAGGTCAACTATACTTGATATTCACGTTGTCTGTTTGACTACCTGCTTCTTCAAACTATAAATGACACATATTCGCTTTTGCTTTTTGAAACATACATTCTGAAGCTTATGTCCTACCGGCACAAATAAATTTCTCATATGTTTCCAAAGCAGTAAAGGAGGAAGTAATTCTTCAGTTAATGTGGCTGGATTAACTTGTGTAACTAGATTTCTTTCGAAAGCTGAATCCTTACGCAGGCGATCTATATACCAGCTGAGACGTGTAAGCTGCTTAATAGCTTCGCAGTGTCCACCTTCTACTTGCTCTGCTGCCTTAACCAGTACGGAAATGCTTAGCAACCTACTATCCGTTGCTTATTGGACGATCCACACTGTAATAATTCTATTGACGGCAACATGTCCGAAAACTTTGTGATTTCCGAATAGGGCAGAGTTTTTTACATTTGTTTTCACGATATATTAGGTGTATACCAGAGCTTATGGCGTATGTTTTCTTCCGTTTGTTACGGGGACGTACGCTTCTTCGTACCTCAACATGTAATTACTAGAATTTTTATGATTACATTCTTCCACATCATTATATTTCCACTCCGTAAGATTCCATGGATTTTTAATATATTAGATTTCAATTTTACCTTCACGGTAATTGGCTGTTCATCGCAATGCAGCAGCCATTCCGTAGTTTTGTCCACAGATGTATTTGACATTCGTGCTGTGAAACCACTGTGAAATGATACAAGCAAGTAGAAGTGTTATGCGGGTAGTGTACTGTGTGGAAACATTCATCTAGTGCCATATGTTAGTGGGGGTCTACGTTTTGAAATTTATGGGTCACTTAAATGGGTCCGTGGTACTATCTTGGAAGCCGTCACTGTGAAAAGTTGCCCATCGATCACGTGATTAATGAGCGCGTGAAGAGTAAAATACCAAACACACATAACCAGAAGGCGAAAACATGAGGCTACGCAGTGACTTAAACTTACCTGCCGCCCTACCTTTGAGTCGCTCATCGCCTTTCTGGGTAGACGTAAGTTTAACCTGACCACTGCACACTAACTGAATACATTCATATCAGTCCTTATGACGTGTCCCCTTATCCATCTAGGGCATTCAGGAATGACTGGGATCGCAGCATGTTAGCAAGTAATCCACAGATGCGTTACTGAAACGCTTAGTTACCAGCGATAGGTTCCTGTTCTTTTTGTAGTATACGCCGGGCTGCGCCCCTTCATAAGCGGCAACCACACTTACAGATTTGTACTACAATATTCAGCCGTTGACGGGTATTTAGGTAGCTACTCGTCCACTCGGCAACTACCCAATGCACAAAGAGAGGCCACAGCACCCATCCATGCCAGGAAAAGCAATAACAACACGTAGGCTTTTACCCTGTGACAGGACCAACAACGTTTGCTCGTCCAAAGAGTTGCGATGTACTAAAACTCAGTTCTGTAGTTTTGAGAGAGTACATGAATGATGGAGTAAATGTAGGATTACCAACAATATTGGTATCGTTGGGAAAACAGATGAATGTGTGAGAGAGGAACTGATAACTGACTATCGCTCTTTGTTCTTTTTGTTTGCTTGTTTTTTTTTTTTTTTTTTTACACATAATTAGAACCAAACATCAGTGTTAGCCTCCACTTTATTTTATATCCTTAAGAAATATAAGTTGCATTTTACAGATAATGAAAATTAGGTGATGGCGTAACTTTTACACCTTTATGTGACCAAAGCAATTACTTTTGTTGCAAATACGGTTTGCATGCACAAACACCTATATTGTTGCCATTTTGTACTAAGCAGAATGTTCATCATGAGCAAGGAAAGACTTCCTTGAGCAGAAGTTGTTTACAAAAGGTTTGATTTGATTTGATTTTATCAGGGAATAAAAAACAACATTGGTCAAGCCCACTGCTGCCCGCACCGAAACAGAGTTTATTGCACGGTAGCGTTCCCTTTCTCTCTAGTAAACCCAACCAATGCCATTGAATAGTGCAAGGAGACCCTTTACCAGCGCTTTGCTAGACACAATTACTTCAGGTCTGGTTCATCCGAATATTCTGTGTCTTTTAATCTCGCATTCGAAGATCAAGTGTGATGCGGTTTCCTCGCCCACACCATATGTCCTACATTTGGGGTCTTCTATTATCCCCATTGTATGTAGGTGTTTTTTTAAAATTCCCATGACCTGTAAATTGTCGAATCATGAGTTTCATTCCTCTCCTTTTCAAGTCCAGGATTGAGAGACTTCTCTTAGAACAAGGCTTCGGCATCAATACTTTGCCATGTTTTTGCTTTTGGACCTTAGCCCAATATTCTACATGCTGTCTCCTTGTCCAGTCTCGTTGGTTTATTCTGATCATCGCCATGGTGATTGTCAGGCAAGGTTCCGGCAAGGTTCCGGTCCAGTAAATGGTGTCATGGCCCTTATCCTGGCCAACCTGTCGGCTTGCTCATTACCACTAATCCCACAATAGGTTTACTCTATGGCTTTTCCCTAGCTCCATAAGGACTTTGAGGCATTCTGCCACGATCTTTGATCTTGTTGCAAAGGATGCCAGTGCTTTCAGGATTGCTTGGACGTCTGAATAAATGAAAATGCTACGACCTCTGCGCACCTCAGCAAATTCTCCTCCACGCACATCCTGATAGCAGATATTTCTGCTTGAAACAGTGTAGCTATCTTCCGTAAAGAGATTGCACTCTCCAGGCTTGGGTGCACTCCATGTACCCCGACGCCACCACCTTGTCTGATTTCGAACCTTCAGTGAACCGTGCTATGTCCCCAGTATGGTGTCGAAATTTGTCCTCCCAGAGCTCTCTACTTCTAGTTAATACACTGAAAGGCTTACCGAAGCAGCTGAGAGTTATTATACAGTCGGCCGGCATTTCACCAACAATACCTGTGTCTACCTCTCTCAGTATTTTAGTGTGAGATCCTGGATACTCCAGTGAGTTCCAGTTTTTGCCAGTCTTTAACCTGCTGCCTCCGTCTTTACCCGCAGGTGTAATGGGGGCATGTCCAGCATGGTTCCCATCCCAGCAGTGGGTGTGCTGCTAATTCAGCCTGTAATGACAAAGCAGGCCGATCTCTGCACCTTAGCAAGCTCCTTAGCAGCTACCTGTTGTTCTACCTTTATCCACCACAATGTAGTTCCATATGTGATCATAGGTCCTACTACTGTGGTGGTGTATATCCAGTACATACTCTTGGGGATTAAGCCCCAGTTCTTATCACAAGCTATCCTGTCACTCATTAGAATACATTTCGCCTTGCAACAGGTGCCCCTTATGTGAGGGGTCCACATTGTTTCTCATCCAGTGTTACCCCCTAGATATTTCACTATCCCCTTCACAGGTAGAGTTTCATCGAAATGATTGAGACTCCAATATGTGTGTTGGATCTGCATCCTCGTAAATGGTGCCACAACAGTCTTCTTAGGACTGACCCTTAGATTCTGTTTCTTGCACCGATTTTGCACAATTTTCAAGGCTCCTTGTGCCATAGCTCTGACTGTACTTGAAAATTTACCAAGTATTACCACGACAAGATCGTCTGGCAAAAGTACTGTCTAGAGTTCGATTCTGCAATGAGTTCATTCACCACAAGGCTCTACAGTAGAGAGGACAGGATCCCGCGTTGTAGAAAGCCTCTGACAGTATTGATTACCAATTTTGTTTCATACATAATTTCCACCCCGATAGCTGAGTGGTCAGCGTAACGGATTACCGTCCTACGGGCCTGGGCTCCATTCCCGGCTGGGTCGGGGAGTTTTCTCCGCTCAGGGACCGTCGAATATGGCGTCGAATGTAATAAGACCTGCACCAAGGCGGCCGGACCTGCCCCATAAGGGGCCTCCCGGCCAGTGGCGTCAATCGCTCATTTCCATTTTCATTTTTTTGCATAATTGGAACCAAATATGAGTGTTAGTCTACATTGTATTTAATATCCTTATTAAGAATAAGTTGCATTTTACAGGTAATAAAAATTACTTGATAGCGTAACTTTTGCGCTTTTCTGTAACCAAAGGAATTACTTTTGTTGCAAATACGGTTAACATGCAAAAACGTATATATTGTTGTCATTTTGTACTAAGCAGAATGTTCTTCATCATGTACAAGGCAAGACCTTCTTGTGCGAAAGCTGGTTTTGAATAATAGAACATGTTTTACGTAAGTTCGACAAAACATTGCAGTGATGTTTTGTTGTGTCTAGACAAGACAGCCTAGACACAATGAGAGGAAGCCGAAAGGCACGCGCTAAGCTAAATCAGGATGGCGTGAGGTCTGAAGCAGGATACGTAATGAATGCTATAAAGAAAAGTACGTAGCTTCTGGAATACTTAACTTTAATCCATCCTTTTGGTACATCTGGAGATTGTGGCGATACAAGTGAGACTCCATAGATACATGCAATGTGACTAATGGCGCCTTGCTAGGTCGTAGCCATTGACTTAGCTGAAGGCTATTCTAACTATCTGCTCTGCAAATGAGCGAGGCTTCGTCAGTGTGCATCGCTAGCTATGTCGTCCGTACAACTGGGGCGAGTGCTATTCCGTATCTCGAGACCTGCCTTGTGGTGGCGCTTGGTCTGCGATCACACAGTGGCGACACGCGGGTCCGACATGTACTAACGGACCGCGGCCGATTTAAAACTACCACCTAGCAAGTGTGGTGTCTGGCGGTGACACCACATGTTTGATATATTGTTTTGCGATGTTTCCTTATTTTAACTCTTTTGAGGAAATTCCGTTCTCTAGCGCTGTATTATATATCTGCATTGTTTTCTTTACTTTCACTACAACGTGCTACAAATTAACTGTTTTAGAATAAAACCTAAATTAAACATTGACATTTTCAATTTTACTATAAGTACTACTTATACGTAAATAACAGGCCGGGGGATACCTATTTACAACAAAAACGTTTAGTAGTTTGTACGGCCATTCCTATATCCTCACTCAGTTCTAGGTGACTCTGACAGGTTACGTAAAGAAAACGATTGCTATAAAATAATGCTCGATTGGTAGGCAACACACCTATCGTGTAGGTAACGTGGTTATGACCTTAACTGACCAGAGTTACTAGGAAAAGTGGAAACGTACCGTGGTCTACGCTTACTTAGGACACTCTACGGTGGTCTGCCGTAGTTTTGCAACTCTACTCGTCCATCAACGCGACAACTCGGCCGCCATTATACTCCGGTCTCCACACCGACAGTCCGACATCCTCTGCACTTCGTCAGCGGCCTTTGAATCTAAATTCGGAACTCAAGGCCTGCCACTGCTGTTGCTCATCAGAAGGTGTCGACTCGCCATTCCTGTGAGCGCTGTATGACGCTTGACCTCCGCCAGCAGCTCCCGAGGGCAACGTTTCGCAGGACGTGCGCGTTGGCCGCCCACACTCTCTCTGGTCGCTACTCACTCTCGGAACCTCCTCCTCAAAGTTTCGGCCGAGTCGTTAATCCTCTTGGGTGCCTTGCTGCTCATCGTCCTCTACGGCTTTCATGGAATTTGCTGTGTTTTTAACACCTGATAGGCCTCGTCAGGGATTGACATATAAGTCGCTCACCAATTAGCATGGACAGTTGTCCCCGCTTACTTTGCTGAGTTGTGCTCTTAGTTAATAATCAACAGTTATTATTGCTGGAAGGGGTTTCTTTCAACAAAATGATGATTAGGGACCCTAGGCGGGTCAGCCAAGTCTCGGAGGGGGGGGGGGGGGGGGGGGGGTTAACAAGAATGCTTTTACTTGTTCACTTTGCCTACTGGATCGGGTCGTTGGCTCTGGCTGAAGGGCTGTTATGAGACCCAACCTGTTAATTAAAAGTGCCCCTTCACTAATTTTGATTAATATTTAATAACTAAATAGTGTTCAGGGAACTGATCACTACTAAACAAACAAGGATATCACTGAACACATTTATTGAACAACAATCTTCCTAACATCAAACTGAACAATGACATACATTTATAAGTGATAAAATTAAGCTAGTAATGGCAATGGCCCATAAATTTCAAAACTAACTCTTAAGGTCGGATAAGGCATCTCTTCTTCTTATTTTCTACTCCCTCCCCTTGTCAGACGGCATAAAATACGTCAGACAAACCTACTGAAATTAACAAATTCTCAATAAGAACGTGGCTGCAAAACTGAGCTCTGGTAATCACAGGCGCGTGTAATATCGGATTAAATGCCGAAACTGAGCATCACGTTACCAAACGCAGCATCGTAGACAGGTCAGCAAGCTGCCGATGGCGTCTGCCTCGTCGAGGAGCCTCAATTGCAACAAAAATGAATTTATTTTCGCGAACAGGCTTCCTGTTCGTAAACTTCTATTCAAAAGCTAATTCTGCTTTCTTTCCAATCGTCTCGCACTCGTTAAGACGGGACTCACCAGCCCAAAGGTGGAATCCAGTAACGTCTTTAATAAAGTGTGGCTCAAGGAAATTGCCCGCTTCTGTCTACTTCCTGTGAGACAGTATTAGCAACCGTAATTAGCGGAATCACCCTAACTGTAAAACATGACACTACCCCTAACTGTATACTAGTTTCAGTTGCATCTGGCAGACTTGTTCAAAGTTCTGCACAGCACACTCAAAAGAATTTACTCTCCTACAGCAGGGCCAAAAGCGCGACGTCCGCTCACTACAGGAGCTAAGACGCTTCTCCTCGATAACAGCTCCAAAAGCTTCCCGCTGCAAAAATCAGCACCCCCACGCTATTTTTCGAGCTGGCCAATCCCGTGGCTCTAGACCAGCACAGTTCGCTCCCACTATTATTTCCTGGCTTCTTCCAGCCAATTAAAACATTCCGCGACTTACTGCGCCTAGAATGTTCTGGAACAAACTGAAACTCCGTTCAAAATTGAACTCACCAATCGTGTCTCTCTGTTCGCCCTGGCGCCGGAAAAGGTCATTGCACTAACTTAACCGCGATTCCTAGAAAGCCCCAGAAAACGTTAAGATTAGTGGGAAGGCTCCCTTAGGCGCCAGCTCATCTCGACATAGTGGCGTTGGCGTAACGCCCGGAGCCAACGAGGCGCCGTCCCTCGAAGGCCTGCCTCTGTTGTCCGGGCGATGGGTACCAACCTGCTCCGGCGGCGCGTCTCCCCCGGCGGGAAGCTTTCGCATCCCGACTCGTAACGGTCGGTTGTAAACTTCCGCACCCCTCTGCCCTGCCTTTGGGCAGTGCCGCAGGTCCGCTCCAGCCAAACTCCGTGAAAATATCACCTGAACCCCGACTTCATGCAACATCCGAATTTCTTAATGTTAATACGCGTCTTATGCCGTCTGATACTCCCTATATTAGTTTCGACAGGCTGATTGCCTGATAAATAACATAATAACCGATATCTAACTCGTCTCTGCAACAATTATTATATTACAGTGAGGTGCAAAATACTGCTACCTTATATTGCTACATGTGCATTTCAGTTGTATCATCTCTTGGCAATGGACAGAAAACTTTTCTCGTTAGTTCAATAAGGATTTTATTTTTAATCAGTTTCACGAATTCGTGAAATTCCTCTGGCAATAATTGCCTTAATATTATCAATCATCAGTTTCGTTACGAAGTTATTATTGCCCTATGTGACTGGAGCTATGTCAACAGTTATGTAAAACCGCAAGACTGATGAATACATGGAACAGAAGCAGCTAGAAGGCCCGAATGAAAGTTGTGAAAAGTGGCTTCAACGTTTGTGATTGATGCCTCACACCTCTGTTGTTATTCACCACATCGGACAGTTGGCAGACTACTGGCAATGGATGGAAATTGAAAAGAATTTGTGACAAATGGTAGCTAAGTGTTGTAAAAAGTCTGAAATGAAAAGGGACGTGCACACACGTATATGAAATTCAATTTTTCGTACTTTACGAAAATTTCCTCTTTCCTTATGTGCTGACTTTTAATATTACGAATAATTTTGCATGATATATTTTTCTGTATTTTAAAGAAGCAAATTTTGTAACATTTTCCCAATGTTTGTCCATGTTGAAAAGGTTTACTTTCTTACATATTTCCACCAGCCCTGAAGTTTTTGTCAGAAAGCAGTTAGTCGCTTAGTCGGAACTCGTGTCAGGGGTCATCGTTGGTTTTCCCCTAAGACGTATCATTGAGTCCGACACTTACTCCACTAACATACCGCGAACTCCGATGTGCTGCATCGTACAATGGATGGTGACGTGGTAGGAGATTTTTAACGAGCAGAGCATCTGCGAACTGTCTGCTACATAAAAGTGGGATAAGAATATCATGTAGAACAAAGCGGGAATTATATCAAAAAGTTAGAAGTAGTTACTATCAAGCTTCGGTAGCCCATTACAAATAGTACAGTAAGTTCTTAAAAATGTTATTAGGAAGGCAAAGAGTATGTGATAAGCAAATAGAACAGCTGATTCACAGGATAAAATTAAACCCATACAGTCAGTTGTGAAGCAAGTGTCTGGTCAGCAGCAAAAGGTCGACGTTATGAAATCAGTATATAGTACACATATTTCTATTTCTGTAAGTCAGATATATGTACAGTATTTAACAATCATTTTCTGAGCATTGCTGGTGAATTAAATACAAATTTAGATTCTACAGGGAATCATATGACACTCTTGGCAAATATCTTTCCGAGATTGATGTCTGAAATACTCCTCTGTGATACAGACAAGGGGGGAGATTGAGCCAATAATTAAATGACTAAGGACTCACGGATATTATGGGGTGCCTAACAGAATATTAAAGTACTGTGCGACACATGTTAGCCCTGTATTTAGCCATATTTGTAATTTTTCCTTTAGGAATGGTCAGTTTCCTGTACGATCAGAGTACTCAGTAGTAAAGCTGCTTTATAAAACGAGAGAAAGGGATAATGTAGACAATTTCAGACCTATTTCTATGCCATCAGTGTTTGCTAAAGTTATTGAAAACGCTATGTATGTAAGGGAATTGATCATTTTATATTACACGATTTGCTATCAAATCTACAGTTCGGCTTTAGAAGTGGTTTAATAACTGAAAATGTAATATTCTCTTTTCTCTGTAAGTTACTCGATGGTTTAAATCAAAGGTTTCGAACGCTAAGCATATTTTTTGATATAACTAAGGCGTTTGATTGTGTTGATCACATAATATTTCTCCAGAAATTGGACCATTACGGAACATGGGGAGTAGCTCACAATTGGTACACCTCTTACTTTAGCAACAGACAGAAAAAGGTCATTATTCACAGGCTTGAGAATGGCTGCGATGTGGGGTCTGAGTGGGGTACAGTCAAGTAGGGGGTGCCCCACAGATCAGTGTTGGGGCCACTCGTGTTCCTTATTTATATAAATCATATGCCATCGAGTATTACGGGTGACTCCAAAATATTTCTGTTTGCTGATGACACTAGCTTGGTAGTAAAGGATGTTGTGTGTAACAGTGGCACAGTCTCAAACAGTGCAGTTCATGACATAAGATCATGGCTTGTAGAAAATAAACTAACGTTGAATCACAGTTTTTACAGTTTCCAACGCACAATTAAACTAAACCTGACGGTTTGATTTCACAGAATGGGGATATGATTTGTGAAACTGAACAGTTTAAATTTCTAGGTGCTCAGATGGATAGAAAACTGTCGTGGAATGCCCAAGTTCAGAGTCTTGTTCAAAGACTTAATGCTACAATTTTTACTATTCGAACGGTATCTGAAGTGAGTGGACGCTCAGTACGAAAATTAGTCCACATTATTTTTGTTTGTTTATGTCGTATTGCATTATATTTTGAGGTAACTCTTCCCATTCTAAAAGGATATTTTTGGCTCAGAAACGTGCGGTTCGGGCAATAAGTTCACGAAGCTCATGTCGACCCCTGTTTACGAGTCTGGGTATTTTGACATTGGCCTCTCTCTCTCTCTCTCTCTCTCTCTCTCTCTCTATATATATATATATATATATATATATATATATATATATATATATTCTTTACTGTAATTTATTCTTAACAATATTAGCTTATTCCCAAGAATAAGCAGCTTTCACTCAATTAATACTCGGCAGAAATAAAATCTGCATTTGAATCGGACTTACTTAAATCTCGTGCAGAAAGGTGAGCGGTATAACTGCTTCATCCATTTTCAATAAGCTACCACTAGAATTCAAAAATCTTAGCAGTAATCCACGCGCTTTCAAATCTAAACTGAAGAGTTTTCTCATAGGTCACTCCTTCTATATTGTTGAGGAGTTCCTTGAAAAATTAATATTTGTTGTATTCTTGATTGCGTTTCCTTAAACTTATGGCTTGACTTTTTTCGGGTTCATAAACATCTGATACCTATCTTTTCATACTTTTATGGTGTATTTCATGTACTGACACGTTCCATGACATTGCAGATTTGCTCCTCAATTTGATCCTGCGGAACATGGCGTGTAAATAAATAAATAAGTGAGGGGTCATAAATTGGAACCGTTTGCCTGTTGTCGTTAACGACCGATACCATCGATCGGTACACTGGCGTAAAACCTCAGGCAAAGTGTTTCAGCACAAGAAATGTAGGTCCAGGTTCTTTCTTTTTATCGTGGAACGTTATTATTATATGAAATTAGTCAACCATAATTGTATTCTTGGCTTAGTAAATTCATCCTTAGAAACGTGGCAGTGTCTCCCTGGAAACATGTTACAATATTATGAATAAATCCCAATCAGGTCCAAAATGAGTAACAGCTGGTGCATGTAGACAAAAAATTCCACTTTCATCGTTGTTTTGTTGCAAAATGTTGAAATGAATGTGAAATCTTATGGGACTCAACTGCTAAGGTCATCAGTCCCTAAGCTTACACACTACCTAACCTAAATTATCTAAGGACAAACACACACACCCATGCCCGAGGGAGGACTCGAACCTCCGCCGGGACCAGCCGCATGTTGTTTTCCTTTTTGTGGTTGGTAACCGTCTTCTGTTCTGTTTTAATACATTTCTACATCTTGAACAAAGTAAAGATCAGAAGCGAAAATACTTCTAAAACATTTATCGCTATGTGAAGATAAATTTCCTAATAACCAGACTTTCTATAAAACACCAGTGATTCGTGCTGCTCTAATTAGTCAGATACGTAAAAGTAACTATAGTAGACGTTAAACGTGATCGTTTTTAGTAAAAGGTATTCATTTCTGAACTCATTTCGTTTACTGTCAGGACGAAAATCCTTGTTCATGTTAACTGAAAAGTACTGGCGATATCGGAAATATATATGTTACGTCTGTTAGTCAAAAAGAAGGCTAATTACCCTCTGAACTTTGACTTTGTTATCCGTTTCGCACACGTTTTTCTATTTGTGTTTGACTTCCTTTGCCTCTTTCGTTTCGGCGTAATAAGATTTTTAATTCGCTCATTTACTTCTTTTATTTTGTTTTGATGTGCAAAGTTAATGAAATGAAGTCCATTAATTTTAATTAGACAGTTCTCTAATGTATGATACATTGCGTTAACGTTGCATTTTCCGAATTATTTCAAATCATTGCGATTTCTGTGGGTCAAATCAAAGCTAAATTCAATCGGCAGGTAATTTTCTCTGACAAGTACACGTGTGTTGGTCTGTCTCAAGCTCCGTTTAGACACAGGTTTTAGTTACTGGTACTGAACGTCGTTCTATAACTTCAAAGTTTCAATCTCATGATCTAAAGGCAGGAAAGACGTAAAACAAGTAATGTGTGGGTTTAGCAAACTCGACTGTTTTATTCACAAAATGCATTATCACACGGGCAAAGCCTTCACAGTCTCAGCCATGTGAGGTGGAGCACTTCGATCTCATAGAATGCCTGAGGGGTTGGAGAGGCACCTTTCGCTCGCTTTGGTTCAGAGGACCCACGCCGCCCCTTGCTCGGTGGTCCTGACAGTCAGGTTGGCTTTAGGAAAGGTAAAGGCACCAGGTAGGGAATTCAGACGTTGCATTTGATTATGAAGCAAGACTGAAGAAAAATCAAGACACGTTCATAGGATTTATCGATCTGGAAAAAGGGTTCGACGACGACAAATCGTACAAAATGTTCGAAATTCTGAGGAGAATAGGGATAAACTAAAGGGAGATACGGATAACAGACAGGTACAAGAACCAAGAGGTAGTAGTAACAGTGGAAGACTACGAACGAAGTGCTCGGATTGAAAATGATGTAAGATAGGGACGCAGTCTTTCGCCTCTACTGTTCAATCTATACATCGACGAAGAGGTGAAGAAAATAAAAGAAAGGCTCAAGAGTGGAATCAAAATTTAATGTGGAAGGATATCAATGTTATGATCAATGTTATGGAATTGCTATCCTCAATAAAATTGAAGAATAATTACATGCTCCGCTGAACGGAATGAAGTCTAATAATTATACTGTATGGATTGAGAGTAAATCGAAATAAGACGAAAATTATCAAAAGTACCATAAATGAGAGCAGCGAGAAACTTAGTATCAGGATTGATGGTCACGAAGTACACGAATTCTACTACCTAGGCAGTAAAATAGTCAGTGACAGACAGAGCAAGTAGACTAGCGCTGGCACAAAGGACTTTCCTGGCCGTGAGAACTCTACCAGTATCAAACATAGGTGTTGATTTGAGGAAGAAATTTCTGACAGGGTAAGTGTGGAACACAGCATTGTATGATACTGAAACATGGAGTGTGGGTAAATCAGAACAGAAGAGAATTGAAGCATTTGAAATGTGGTGCTACTGGCGAATGTTGAAAATTAGATGGACTGATAAGGTAAGGAAAGATCAGGTCTTTCGAAGAACCGAAGAGTAAAGGAATAAGCGAAAACGCTGACAGAACGAAGGGACAGGATGATAGGCTATCTGTTGAGTCATCAGTGAACGACTTCCTTGGGACTAGAGAGGCATGCAAATGGTATAAACTGTAGAGGAAGACAGAGATTAGAACACATCCAGCAAATAACTGTGGACGTAAGCTGCAAGTGCTACTCTGAGATGAAGGTGCTGACACGCGCGACGTTTTCGTCGCGGGCCGCATCAAATCAGCCAGAAGACTGAGGACTAAAAAATAAAAAAGGTCTTTTATATTTGCCATTTTTAACGTTCCGTGTTTCCTAAAATTTTATGTTTCCTAAAATTTTATCATCTTCTTTGTGATACTTGTTTTCTTGAGGTAACGGTGGGCGTGTTAGTGCTGGTCGGATGCAGAGGGCGCGTCTCCCGTCGCATACCACGCCCGGGGTCCTCCAACTGCATTGTGGGCAAAGTGCCTCACCCACCTCGCGCCCTCTCACTCCTCCCCTCCCTGTTTCCCCTTGCTTTTATCTCTGACTCACTGTATCTTGGTTACAACCGGGCTTCCCAGGATTTCCTGTACTATTATTTCTTCATTGGCGACCGATGCAGTTCTTTATTTCTTTTTCAGGGATATGCCATCTTAAACGTGTTTTAAAATCTTTCAACTGTTTTAGGGGCGATATAAATTTAATCATTTCTGAGTCCTCCTGAATAAAGTTCTCTACAGCTCACAGATGTAAAGTAAGCAAGATGCACGAAATAATACAATTAATCAAGCAACTCCAAGTTGCGTAGCAAATCCCGCAAATTGTGAGCTGACCAGCAAGTGGACAGTGCTAATTCGAAATCCGAAACTCTCTCAAAGCCCATAAAACGTTTTCCTGTATATAGATGGCGCAAATGGCGGCAGGACTCCCACCGACGTCGTCCTCTGGACGACTAGTGCCCGAGACGGCTTCCCGATACATGTGCCCAAAACTCTCCTCCTCTGAAACCAGCTGCTGACTTTCCGGACAACTCTTCATGGAGCCATTACCACAGTGACCAGCGAGAATTTCGCTTAATGTACGTGTCGCCAGGTGAACCTTGGGAAAATTTTAATATACAAGTGGTTGGCAGCGGCTGCTCGTCATGGTCCAGTCATTTGTCGAGCCCTTCGTGCCCGCATTCGGTGGTGGCGGGTAAGAGCTGGTTGATTGGATAGCAAGGTTCGGAGGGAAAAGGCCAAGAATTATATCAGGTCGGCCGAGGGGTCGGCCGAGTGGCGCCGTGACGGCATGTTATTAGTTCTATGTGCCAGGGAGCCAATCTGTAATGCACACTTACACTGAGGTGATAAGGGTCATGTGACATGCACATACACAGATGGCGGTGGTATCGCGTATACAGCGTATAAAACAGCAGTGCATTGGCGAAAGCTGCTTTTTGCTCTCAGGTGACTTATGTGAAGAGGTTCCGACGTAAATATGGCCGCATGAAGCAAATTAACACATTTGGAAAGCAGAGTGGTAGTTGGAGTTAGAAGCCTAGGACATTCCATTTTGGAAATCAATATTGCGAGATCCACAGTGTCAATACGAGAAGCGTTTGAAAAGTCCATGCAAAATCCGAGAGATGGCACCAGTATCTAGGTCATGTTTGGTTAGTAGCATCTTTGGAAAGAACACACACCAAGTTTCAGGCACGTGTGTGTGTGTGTGTGTGTGTGCGTGAAATCTTATGGGACTTAACTGCTAAGGCCATCAGTCCCTAAGCTTACACACTACTTAACCTAAATTATCCTAAGGACACACACACACACACACACACACACACACACACACACACACACACACACACACACACCCATGCCCGATGGAGTACTCGAACATCCGCCAGGATCAGGTTTCAGCCATATTGGGCTATTTCTGTGTGTTTGGCATGCGTGTGAATCAAGGAAGTCGAGTGATTGTCAAAAAATGGGCGAAAATGGTGATTAAATATTACTTTATGAAAGGCAAAACGCCTCAGGAGACTAAAGAAAAGCTTGATAAACATTACGATGATTCTGTACCTTTGATTATAACAGTTTATAAGTGGTTTAAAAATTTTCGGTGTGGCCATATGGGCACAAGTGATGCTCAACGTTCTGGACGCCCTGTGGAGGTTATTACTCCAGGAATCATTGATAAAATCCATGATATGGTGATGGATGGTAAAAGAGTGAAGGTGCGTGAGATTGCTAGTGCTGTGGGAATCTCGAATGAATGGGTACATAATATTTAGCATAAACATTTGGACATGAGAAAGCCATCCGCAAGATGGGTGCCGCGATGCTTGAACAAAAACGGAATCGTGTGAAGTGTTGCAAGGATAGTTTGCAGCTGTTCAGGAAGAATCCGCAGGACTTTAAGCGTCGTTTCGTCACTGTGGATGAAACATGGATACATTACTATACTCCTGAGACTAAACAACAATCTAAACAATGGGTTACCAAGGGAGAATCGGCACCAAAAAAGGCGAAGACCATTCCTTTGGCAGGAAATGTTATGGCGACTGTCTTTTGGGATTCGCAACGGATAATCCTCATCGAGTATCTGGAAAAGGGTAAAATTATTACAGGTGAATGTTATTCATCGTTATTGGACCGTTTGAAAACCGAGCTGCAAAAAAAAAAAAAAAACGCCGGCGATTGGGCTGCAAAAAGTCCTTTTCCATCACGACAATGCACAATCACACACCTCAGCAGTTGTGGTCACAAAATTAATAGAAACAGGATTCCATCTCGTTTCACATCCCCCATATTCTCCAGACTTGGATCCCTCGGACTACTATTTCTTCCCCAATTTGAAGAAATGGGTGGTGGGACAAATATTTTATTCAAACGAGGAGCTGATTGCAGCAACTAATAGCTATTTTGCAGACTTGGACAGATCTCAATATTAGGAAGGGATCAACAAATTAGAACAGCATTGGACGAAGTGTATAAGTATAAAAGGAAACTATCTCGAAAAATAAAAAACGTTTACCTCAAACACGTAAGTAGTTTTCATTTTTGCACGGACTTTTCAAACGCCGCTTGTATTTGACCAGAAACCCAAATTTCGAGCATTACCTCTCACCATGGGCATCAAACGACCGAGAAAAACCGCGTTAGCTTAAGGTTGTCAGTGCTAACAGACAAGTAACACTGTGTGAAACAGCAGCAGAAATCAATGTGAAACATACGACGTACGCATCCGTTAGAAGAGTGAGACGAAATTTTGCGTTTATGGGCTGTGGCAGCAGATGACCGACGTGAGCGCCTCTGCTAACAGCGGCATCCCCTGCAGCGCATCTCCTGGGGTCGTGAATATATCGTTTCATCTACATCTACATACATACTCCGCAATCCACCATACAGTGCGTGGCGGAGGGTACCTCGAACCACAACTAGCATCTTCTCTCCCTGTTCCACTCCCAAACAGAACGAGGGAAAAATGACTGCCTATATGCCTCTGTACGAGCCCTAATCTCTCTTATCTTATCTTTGTGGCCTTTCCGCGAAATGTAAGTTGGCGGCAGTAAAATTGGACCATAGACGATTGGTAAGACATGACATGGTCAGATGAGTCCTGGTTTCAGGGTAGAGTGTGGCGCAGACCCGATGAAGCGATTGACCGAAGTTGTGAAAAAGGAACTGTGCAAGCTGGTGTGGGTCCATAATGACGTGAGCCGTGTTTACACTGAAAGAGTGGGTCTTCTGGTTCAAGTAAACCGATCATTGACAGGAAATGGCTGTGTACTTGGATATCATTTGCAGACATTCATGGACTTCATGTCCTAAAGCAACGGCGAAATTTATTTCTCTGACAGTTCGCCCTGTGACTGGACCACAGTGGGTCGCAGTTGGTTTGAAGAACATTCAGAACAATTTGAGGGAATGACTTGGCCACCAGACATATTTGGGACATAATCGATAGGTCAATTCATGCACAAAGTCCTGCACTGGCAACACGTTCACAATTACGGTCGGCTGTAGATGCAACATAACTCAATCTCTCTGCGGAGGGACTTTCAACGACTTGCTAAGTCCAAGCCACGTCGAGTAGATACACTACACCGGGGGAGAGGAGGTCCGACGCCATATTAGCAGGTATCCCAACTCATTGCATAAGGACTTTCAGTGGCTTAGTGGCATCTGCCTTCAAAGGAGAAAGCTGCATTCACTGCCAAGGCGAGGGGCAGGGGCTTATCGCAACTGCTTCCGCGAACTGCCGTGCCCTGGGGACCCTATCCTCCTCTCGAGATCCTCTGTGACTCACCTCCTGTGGTCAAGCAAGACCAAGGGACGGACACGTGGCCCATTCGTGTCTTAACGACATAACTTGAAGCCTTCTTCCTGAGTAAGCAAGCCTTGTACTCTCCTCAAGAAGAGCCAAGAAATGAGCAGAAAAATAAATGTCACCCACGAACATTTGACGGCCGCATCAGGAAGCATAGGAGCTCTCGTCCTAAATTGGTCGCTTGTGTCTAAATTCTTTAAACTTTGGATGCATTGCTATATCCACTAGCAAAAATATCTTAAACAAGTACAAAATGTTGGTATTAAAGAAAACATTGGAAAATTTAGGAGTTGGTGACACCGAATCGATAAGAAAGTACTTTTTATGATATTATGTCTCTTATTTTAGTACAATATGAAATAAAATATTATAAACTGTGTTATAATTTTCCGGAATTGAATAAATATCTGCCAATTTTAGGAATCCGTAACAGAGTATTTGCTCATTTATCATAATAATTTTGAAAATAATTTCTATGTATATGATTTTTGTGAATTTGCAGAATAATTTACCGCTTTTCTGTGTTACAGATGTGGACAAGTAAAGCACCTTCGTTTTCATGATCTTTCAGTTGCTACGCTCTTTGCCTGTTGGTTGCAAATTCTACAAAGTTCCGTGGATTATAGAGCTTTATTTTGCAGCGTGGCTTGTAGATTCTCCTCTCCGTATGAGAAAAGTTTCGTTCTATGTAGTCCCAACTACTCTGAAAATAAGCACAAACTATTCATTGCTACTACATTGAATATGTTTGTCTGTATGATAAAACACCATCTTCTTGACAGTCTCTTTGAATTGTATGTATTTCCCTTCTGGTCAAGAGAATCAACTTCAGTACAGTATAATGTCGTTTCCACATCTTTCATCTACAGCGGTGCTGTTTTGAGAGACTTAGCAAAATCACACATTTGTTCTTGTTGCCCACACAACGTACAACCGTCAAATCGTCTTTCATACTAAAAAGACGATCATAAATTTCCCAGGCCTCGAAAGGCTTCGAGTAGATTTTCCTCCTTGTTTAGTTACAGTATTTCTTACTGGAGAAGGTGGAATATTCATGATACTGTCTACTCTTATTCTGCTCACTAGTGACAGTGATTTACTTTACTGAGTCCCATCACTAGAATTGGCAATTTTGTAGTCTGTATCACGCAGTTCATCAATGCATTTTCACCTGGAACGCTAGAAGACGTGGCCTAATTATCTTGGTGACCATCACTGTGTGAATATCTGATGCCTTCTCGATCGAAGATTGTTTCATCTTAAAACCATTAGGTTTTTGTTTGTGCCGACTTTAGATGTTCTTCTACCTTTGCAGGCAGTATGGCACATAATTATGTTCTAAGTTGGCAATAACAGTACCTTAAATACGAGTTCTGTTTATGATACAAACTTTAAGTTAATCTGAATGTGTTTGGACACTCAGAAACACACTTACCTTAGACTAAGCACAGGGATGTAGCTTTTAAAGTGCTTCTGACCTCTCAATAAAGATTATAATTGTGGTAAACTGACATTACAAGTTATCTTGCTAATTAGCTCGGTATTTCGGTAAAATATAAGTAATGTATCGGAAAGGTAACTGGTTCGCTACGGGGTCTAAAAGACACACGCCATGTATTATAGAAAATAATTAATTAGACTTGCAACAACAGTGTTCCTTCTGAAGTACGGCAATTGCTTTCCAAGGATTACACAGGACATCAACCGATATAAATAAATCTTGAGACAATTTATTGAGAGAATGAAAGACTGTCGGGCCTAAATGAGACTGCGATGCATCCAACCAAATAACGATTATGTAACACATAGTAGCTACGGCGTGTTGGCTCTGAAAAATTAACCGCTTGAATCCGAGGTCGCAGGTTCAACCCCCATTAAGGCTTATTTGAAAGTTTTGTGTTAACAATTATGACAGGAAAAATGTTATCCGTTAGTAACTCACTATGTGCATCAACAGGGCGACAGGAAATGAGTGTCCGGCAGGTGCAGAGATTAACCTTCTATGGGATACATGTATTACACTTTACAAAATGGACATCGTCGACATTCGAGAAATGTTCAAAACAAAGAGTTAACTTGCATCATGAACATCGAGTGAAAAATAACACGGCTCAGTGATCAGAAAGTTTCGTAACATCAAAATCGAAGGTGAAATCCTTGGGAGTTCCAACCGTGCAGGACGCTGAGCTAGGTATCACATTACACCAAACTGATTCTATATGCACTCTTCAAATGCATATAGAATCATATTGGCGTAATGGGGCGAAGAATTGAAGAAATGTGATGGCATGCAACCAAAAGCGATACAGTCTGACGTGGAGCCTACCGTGAAACTGGCTAACCCTCAAGGCTTAGCTGCTTATACTGCAATAGTATGTTTTATAGGCACTGAAAAAATACAAAATGCAGGGGATGAATTTGCTCAGAGGTTCCAGGTGGCATGAATTGCAATGTCCCACTCTTCTGAGGAGGAATAGTTTGTTCTAAAGGAGTATGATTTTCACACACAGGCCAGAAATCAAGCAAAAGCAAGTTATTTTGACCAGCTATTGGCCAAAGGCAGTGCTCATTCCGTGGTTATAATTTTCTTACGCTAATTTTCCCACTCTTGCTTGCTGTGACGTAAATATTCCCTATTACCCTTTCAAAATCGTAGGGGGCAAAGCAATACATAGCTATCCAGCCAATTTACCATCCAGGTTTACAGTTGGCATAGCTCCATACGGATGCGATAATTCATTGGTGTTAGTTGATCTTGATATACAACTTTTAAAACTCTAATTTCCAGGTCCCTTTCATATGCATTTCCTCTTCAAATGCCAATTGGCTGGATAAGTTTGTTTATTATATGAATGTGTTCGAAAGAACAGGTACCACCCATTCATATAACTGATTCGCCTTGATGGACAACTAATCCACTGTCTCCACCGTGGATGCACAATTATGTCTGTCCTCTTGCGGGGCCGCGCGGAGTGGCCGCGCGGTTAGAGGCGCCATGTCACGGATTGCGCGGCATCTCCCGCCGGAGGTTCGAGTCTCCTTCAAGCGTGGGTGTGTGTGTTGTTCTTATCATAAGTTAGTTTAAGTAGTGTGTAAGTCTAGGGACCGATGACCTCAGCAGTTTGGTCCTTTAGGAATTCACACGCCTCCTGCGGGAATCTCACAGTCTCGATCATTGATGACATGGGCAGTGACTGCGGACAGGCGTTCCAAGAGAGTCCACAAAACTGCGATGAACACTGTGTCCGGGCGGCGCATTGGTTAACGCAACTGTCTAGTAAGGAGGCGATACTGGGTTAGAACCCCGGTCAACACACATTCTCCACTCGTCGCCGCTAATTCCGCGAAAAGTCTCGATGTAGTTGATATCTATAGCCCCTTACCTTACCTCTCCTTTCGCCCCTCCACCATCTTTAACTTAAATACAAAGTTTGCTCTTCTCATCTACGTATTTTCGGGCCGATTCCGCAGTTTACTGTGCATCGTCAAGTTGACGCTTTGTTTGAAATATCGTTAAGTATTGCAATCCTGTAGTTATGGAACCATCCACTGCTTCTTTTGAAATTACTGCAATCTCTGTCACGCGCAATTTAGTGTGCATAACTTAGTAGATCGCTATCATGAGCATTCTGTAAACTGTATCGAGGATCCTTGAAACGGCCTAACGCCAGTTTTTGAAACAAGTGCGCCTTGTCCTTCCTTGAATATCGGTAGTTTTTCTTGTGCACAACAGGATTATATCGCTGCGGAATTATTCAAAATCTCTTCATAATTGTTGCTTAGTATGCTGTGAACGATCTCCCCTATACGTAATTATGATTATTACCCTTACCTTGAACATCGATTTTCCCTTACTACGTTTCACGGAGACGGGATTTGTGGCCCGCTGTCCGACAAGGATGATAAACTACATGACCCGATAACCGTTTCAGTATCACTTTTACTCGTTGAGCACGTACTCAAAAATGGTTCAAATGGCTCTGAGAACTATGGGACTTAACTTCTGAGGTCATCAGTCCCCTAGAACTTAGAACTACTTAAACCTAACTAACCTAAGGACATCACACTCATCCATGCCCGAAGCAGGATTCGAACCTGCGACCGTAGCGATCGCGCGGTTCCAGACTGTAGCGCCTAGAACCGCTCGGCCACCCCGGCCGGCGAGCACGTACTCCTCATCTCCTCATGTGCATTGTCCGCACCACACATTCCATTGACTCACTTTGCAGAAACACTAATATTTCATCTGCCACTTCTCTCTCACTCTGCGAAATTCCCTGGGTTCATTTCTGACGAAATGTTAACTTCGGCAACTGTTGTACGTAAAATCAATGTTCGCTTTGTTTGTCGTTGCCGTTGCTCTGCTTTATATCAACACGGATGGCAACGTAGCAATGTTGTGAGTTACTCGTGGAATAAGCAATTCTGTACGCTCTATAGCTTCATGCTCTGCTCAGCATTTCATACATCCAGTCCAGCCCCCGGTTGCCATTAGTAGCCAATATTGTGGTTGCGCGGTAGACAACATGTGGGTGTCGAACGCTGTAAACATCTTTGCCCTTTTGCGACCTCGCACTCAAGGTTTTTTTTTGTGAGTGAATTTGAGGCAAATAATGAATGGCGGAAGAGCCTTTCAAAAGACTCCTCTTCGCGCAGTGATTAAGACCAGCCATAATTCAGCTGCGATGTGGTCGCTGGACGTGGCTGCCCGGCCTCTTAAACCGCAAAGTTAAAGATTAGCCGGGCTGCAGCTGAGCTGTGCGTCAGGCGAGGCGCCCCACAATGGCTAGGCTTAGCGCCGGGGGAGGGGGTGGGCTCTGCCCCGCAGGAAAGAAGCCAGCGGCTGCGAAGAGCGCGCCGGTCACCGCCGCCGCAAATTTGTGTGCGAGACAACCGCCTCCACTCTTAAAATTAAATTTGGGCCCCATTCCCCACCGTTTTACCGCAGACGTATCGCCGTTCCCGCCTCCGATATGAATAATGTATTACGCGCGAAAATTATTGAACAACTGGGAAATAAATCGCGTCCGGCTCCTCGGTGGCAAGTGGCCAGGGGTAATCTTTTAGCAATTCGGCGGCGTGGCAGGCGCCATTAGGCGGGTGAGAGCTGTGTAACTAGGGCAGTCTGCTGCCAGGTGCAGGGAGGAAGGAGAGCTGGATTCTCTGACAGGGCGAAGGAAAGGGGAAAGCGGTGCTCCGATACCTCTGTGCTTGCACTCGGCGACACTGAATCAGTTCTGGCAATCCCATCGACTACCCAGCGTCGCTGCAGCTCCCCCGTTCACGTCGTCTAGAAGGCTAGGTGGTATTAGATCCTCCTCGTGGTTGGCTTGAAAACCATCTGAGGACTACAAAAATTCAGATCGGCTTCTTTCCCTCTGGTCTTTCTAATCACCCTATGTTTTTTCATTCACAAACATTTCAACCATCCACTCTATTCTCTCCCTGATGGCTTGGTATTCTAATACTGTCCTGCAGATCTAAGAAATTTTTATGTGGAAGTCACCCGGTCATAAATCTATCCCGAATTCTCAATCCTTCCATATACCTTTTTTCTTCTTCGATCTAACGCAATTTGTTCTTCCTGTTGCTAAGAAACTGCATTACCTGATGTGCCACCCTCTCTTGAACCGTTCTAAGAAAATATCCGAATAACGGTTTTGTTTTCCTGACGACCTCTGGCGTTCTCTTAATATTGGTTTAAAGTTCTTGGTTCGTCTTCTTAACTTGTCGACTACGAGATCCACATTTCCTCTTGAGGACCATACAGAAATTCTAGTCTCTTAAGTAATCTTTCCATTACAAGTTTCAGCCTTCCTTCTGTGTATATGTACATCGTACATGGTCTAAATGCATCGTGTATGACTTTCAGCCAAAGAGTCGTAGGTTTCGGATTCGATCACAGCTACTGTTTCAGTTATGAACACAAATCATCAGCAATGGCAGATAGAGACTTGACGGAGAAGGTGGAGAAGGCGGACAGAAGTACAGGACAACCTCTTACCATTCTGCTGGAGAACTGCTCCTAACAGTTGGAAGAAACGACAGTGATTAACACCTTGACAGTGCAAGAGGCAGTGGGAACCACTGCATTAAAAACACGTTATGTATAAACATAGGATCCGTGACTGAAAATGATAATGGTTTCTCCACTGGCAAAACATTTCGGGTTATTCCTTCTTAAGAATCTCTGGAAGGGGACTGGTAAAGGGGCGAAAACAACGCGGAAAGACTGAATAACAAGCGAAAGAGTAATGTTCTGCGAATCGGGGCTTCAAATACCAGAAGCCTCAATGTGGTATGGAAGAGGAAAATTCGAAAAGCGAAATACAAGGCTTAGTTAAAATACTGTGGGGTCACTGAAGTCAAGAAGAGAAACGATAAGGGTTACTGGTCGGACAAATATAGGGTAATTTCAACTGCAGCAAAAACTGGTGTAACGGGAATAAGATTAATCATGAACAGGGCAGCGCCTGAGTCAGTGTGAACAATTCTGCGATAGGATTATTCTCACCGGAATCGGTAGGAACCCAACGTCAAGTACAACAACTCAGTTATACAGAAGGAAATGAAGAATCTGGGCTCGCTAGTAAGAACGAGACACGAGAAACACTGATACATGTCTTCAGTACGCGTTAGTTGGTAATAGCAAGTCAAAAATAAAAAGAGCAGGACTTATACTTGGAAAAGGCCTGGGAGCGGGGGAAGATACTACCTGTATTACACCAAGGCGAAACAGAGTTTCCGAAATCGAGTATTGAGTTGTAAGGCGTAGCAGAGACTGGCTCACAACAAAATTTAATTGATTAAAGTTTACGAGACTAGTCCAGAAGAATGTAACTGAAAAAGAGAAGGATACTGTTGCACTGAGGAATGATGAGATGCATTTGAAGTTCTCTCCGGCTATAGATACTGGGCTGTTCACTTGAAGAGGAATAGACGTCTCTAGAAACGGCGATCACAAAAGTTGGAGAGATGAACATAGTTATACAGAAGGTAACTGGTAAGAGCGGAAACAGCACCCTTGTCTGCTAGGGTTTATTTAACAGAGAAGAGTTTTTGGCTGCTGCCGAGTAGTCCACGATATAACTTGTCAAAACCTCGATACCAGATTACTTGGCCATCCAGTTTGGGGGTTGTGGCGATGGGCTTGTGTCCATTCCATGCCAAAAATTTCACGCTGCCAAAACCGACCAGTCTAAGTCTCAGATTTTGGACGAATCTACAAGTAAACGACAATGGGTACGGAAATGGACTGTACATGGAATATATAAGATTTACTAACGAAAGGAAATAGAATACTAAATCAGATTGAAACGCTGGAGCTCGATGTATCTGTACTCAGAGAAACGAAGAAAAAGGGAGCAGGGGAAGTGTGCTGAATAGTAATATCCATTTTTTAAGTAGAGCATCAAAATACATAGGAGGAAGAAGTCGGGTGTCAACACTGCTTAAATCTAAATGAGTTGAACAACCGACATGGGTATGATGTACAAGTGACCGATTTTTAACGCTTTGCATTGTGCTCTATGGACAACCCACTATAATAGCAGGAAATAAGCGGTAAATGAGTATGAACTTTGCAACGAGAAGCATAATTTTCATCAGGAAGTTTGACGATGACGAAGCCTTGGAATTTGTAATTTTAACAGCATGGTTATTCATAAAGACACAGATGTGATAGGGCATCACGGAAAGGAATTAGGGAATAATAGCGCTTGCAAACTACTATAAATATGTAGAGAATATGAATAAATAATTTCTGATACCTTATCCCAACACAAGGAAATACTCATCTACACTTAAGAGAAACCATTGTGCCGGCCGCGGTGGTCTCGCGGTTCTAGGCGCGCAGTCCGGAACCGCGCGACTGCTACGTTCGCAGGTTCGAATCCTGCCTCGGGCATGGATGTGTGTGATGTCCTTAGGTTAGTTAGGTTTAAGTACTTCTAAGTTCTAGGGGACTGATGGCCACAGCTGTTAAGTCCCATAGTGCTCAAAGCCATTTGAACCAGAAACCATTGTGACATATCCCTGACTACATAATAGTCCGTATAAACGGAAAAGTTAGAGTAAGAGATGGAAGAGTACTTGGACAATCTGAACGTGCAAGGATCCACTATATGCTAATAGCGACAATCACTTATTTCTTCAGACAACAAAGATCTGCTGTAAGAATTCAACATTGCAGGAATCCATATTTAAACCAAAGCTGCCTCGATGGATTGCCTGAAATCATGTTGACAGACAATGGTCCTCGATTTGTTCCCACCAAGTGTGAACAGTTTTGTACCGCATCTGGCATCAAGCATATCATGAGTGCACCATTTCACCCACACTCTAATGGCGAAGCTGAACGCTTTGTGAGAACTTTTTAGTAACAGATGGACAAATTTCCTGCGTCTCACACATGGAGTCAAACTCTGTTGCTGTTCTTGTCTTACTATCACTCCCAGGCACGCGATGGACCATTGCTGGCGGAGTTGTTGCGTGCACGGCGTCACTGTACATCCCTTCAGTTGCTGCACCCGCCATTGCAGGTGGCGCCCATTGCGCCTAGATAGGCAAAGCATCAATCTAGTAATTCAGTCTTTTACATATTCTTTGGCAGACAGAGGGACTGGAAGAGAGGCACCATTTTACAGCGTATTGGATGTTCTGTGTTTCTCCTTCAGGGACCAAGAGCATTGCAAAGACATTGCCAGTATCAAATTGGTCCTTGGGAATTGCGTGATCCTGCGGCAGTATTTGTGCTTTAAGATTCTATGGTTCCCTGGACTCAACAATCCACGCTGCCTCCAGTTGTTGTGGGTTGCATGCTATGGCAACGGCCCCGGAGTTGATGGACGTCGACGCGCTTTCACTGTTGTCGCTTCGTCGATGGCCACTGTCGTCTGGGGATGAGCCCCTCTTCCCAGCAGCTGTCCCACGCATCGAGTTCCTGTGCAGTCTTCCAGATGTTTCCGTCATTATTGCTTCACCGCCTCTGCATGTGGGTGGGTACCCTGAGCCCAGTGATCTAAGGGCGTATGTTGGGCCACAGGAAGGAGCTCAGCATCAGTCTTAGTTTCGACTCCTGTCTCCTCATTGCCACCTGATATCCAGCCCTTCCCCCTTTGTCGTCGTTCACTCATCTCCACTACAAGACGAAGTTGTGGGGGTGGGGGCAGTGGAAGGGATGTAGTATCACGTACAGCTAGCACAACATAGGCGCCATACCAACGGAATTGAAAGTGTCTGTGAGACACTGATAGCAGTTGTAAAGGATCCACCTGACCCAATGGAAAACGCTCATTGAGCCACTTCCGTAGCGACTCGGTACCGTCCAGTCGCGGTTCCAGTACCATAGTTCGTGCTTTACTGCAGAGCGACATTTCTTTGTGATAGCTGGACTCTACTTCTTGCTGTATTATTTGTAATGAGTCTTCGTACACTTGGTAAAATACAAGTTAAGTAAATCTTGTGTTTGCTGTGTTACTTGTTCACTAATCGTTTCTGCTCCTGACAGGCTTTGCTAAGATGACAGCTGCTGCATCACTCTGTAGCTCTCCTTTCCGTACCATTGTGTACGAGGTCGTAACACAACATCTGCTCAATAATTTTGCATGCAAGTTGGTGATAAAAACAATATAGACAACAATGGGAAATTGAGCAGTCGTGGATCGATAGACGACGATCATATTGGCTTTGTGAGAGATGGAGGTGCCAGAGAGTCAGTTCAGTAAAATGTAAGTTAAGTTAGTTAATTTCATACTAAAAATGCACGGAATAAGGTTCGGCCTGAACTTCAACCGAATAATCCACTAACCATTATAGCACAGTGAAATCAGTGTCTAAGGGAAAACAGGTCAAAGAACAAAAGAAATGATGACATCTACGCCACATGTAAAGAGAGGTACAGCTTTTGAAATGAATAAAAGTGCTTGGGTTCACTGATGATTTTGTTTCCGATGGTTCCATTAAAATCGTCAGTCCATCTACAGTATTTGTGGGTAATTTCGTGCAAATGTTAGTGACAATGACGCCTATGCCGAAAGTGAATGAAAAGTGTTTTAAGTGAAGTTTAAAAATGCAAAGGAAAAATATCACAGAATTAAGCACATTATCACAATGCTAAGTATATAGTGTCATAGAATTAGGTGTCCTACAACGAAACTAGGTAGGATGCCCACTTCGCATACTACATTTCGTAACTTCAATAGTTTTTCATTTCTTAAAAGTTCTTTATCATGAGTTAGTAGAGAAATTTGTTGGTCATTTAAATGTCAAGTACACGATCTATAGAAGTAACGTAGGTTTACCCTACTTGTGGTCTTTGACAAAGAGGAAATAATCGTTATCGTATAATTTGAAACTTTTACTTTTCGAACAATGTTATTAACTGCAGGGTAATACCGTGCAAATGCTTGAGCATTTTGATGCAAATCTGCTGCGACTGAGAAACACATGCTTGAACATAAATACAGATGCTAGCCAATCCTGCAGATTGCGCTGTCGTATTTGACCCGAACGGCGCCTTTGCAATGCCATCAATCCGTTGGAAGCGTCACTCGAGGACAGAACAGAATTCTATGTAGTTCTTAGTGCATTATGTCAGAGGTAAGTGAATTCGAATATGGGCGAATTGTTGGTGCGTAAGATAGGTGCTTCCATAAACAAGGTGGGCAAAGTGTTTAGTGTCTGAAGACACATGGTATCGAAGATCTATACCCCATACACGGAAAGCAAAAGAAAATCATCCGCTAAGTCACAATGCGGACGAAATTGTGTGTTAAGTGATCGCGACAGACGGTCGTTGAAGCGGAAATAAGAGTGCGACAGCTGTAGAAATCATTGCAGGTCTGAATTTTGCACTGGAGATCACAGCATCAAGAGAACACGAACCGAGCTCGAAAAGTAGTGTATTGCATGGAAAGCTGGAATTTCAAACCATCTCGTTAGTGATGGGTATGCCCGTAACAGGATAACATCGTGCCGCCGCCATAAAACTTGGACCTTGGACCAATGGAAGAGAGTCGTTTGGTCGGATGAGTTTCTTGTCACATCGTTTTCAACTTCCGGCCGAGTTTATGTCACATGAGTGATAAATGGTAGGGGTTCGGTAATGATTTGGGCAGCCATATTGTGATATTCAATGGCCCACATAGCTACTCAGCAAGGTAGCATCACTGCCAAGCATCAAGTGCCAATTTCGGTTCATCAGGTCCATCTCATGGTCAAGTGTCGGTTCCCCAATGTCAATCCCTTGCTCCAAGACGACATTACCCCTGTTCACACAACTCGTATAGTCCAGAACTGATTTTCTGAGCACGGGAGTTAAATGGCGCATCTCCGTTGGCCACAACAAACACCATATCTCAATATTCTTGATCTTCTGTGGTGTACTTTGGAGAGAAGTGTGCGTGACCTCTATCCGTCTACATCATCGTCACCTGAATTTGTCACTATTTTGCAGGAAGAATGATATTTGATTCCCCTAAAACCGATACAGAACCTGTATTTATCCATTCCGAGACGACTGGAAGCTCTTTTGGATACCAACCCTCACAGTCCACGGGAACTGCAGCAGAACATTTCGGATGAGATTGCAGAAATTCCATTAGTCCACCTTCCATCAGCCTTCGGCAACTTGCTGACCAGGGCCCAGAAGTGCATAGTTAGGCACTGAGAAGCAAGCTGCTGTAAATTGCAAAAGGACAGGCAAACTCAACTTGAGGGACGTACCTCCAGCATGCTGGAATAGCTTCTATCAGCAAATTCTGTTAATCAATAGAAAAAAAACAATCCAAGCTGAAATATTTTTACATTTTATTCATTCGGTGACTAGTTTTGGACCGAGATCCATTTTCAAATCATCATAACATAGTCGAAAATGGCACTGCTGAAGATGTCAAAAACGTACAATGAACGTGTACAGTGCCTACAGTTAAGTACTTAGGGAGCTGAAGAAGCGGCATGAAAGGCGCCCGCAAAGATACGTGGCGGTGTCAGACCTCGCGCTGCTCGACAAACATCACGCTGGAGTTGCGCCGCGGGAATTCACAGTCACTCCTGTATCGGATCGCCCTACGCCCGCAACCAAGGCGAGAAGGGCTACCAGGTAAGAAACAGCGCAGTGAAGAAATCCCCTAAGCAAAACAGATTCAAATCAAACAGTAATACTGGCTCAATAGCCCTTCACAAAAGGTAGCGCAATATAAATAAACGCCTAAGCCCCTTCAATTAGGTGCAATAAAATGACAGGTTTTTAAAACAAACTGAATCACCTTGTTGCCCACTATGTTAGAACGTGAGTATCCATTAATACAATTTGCAATACTAATTAAGTAAATTGAAAATAGTTACATTTAATTGTATTGCGGTATAACGCGGAAGATCAAATACGACCCCTCAAATTAGTGAGTGTTGATACAAAAACGTAAGGCCTGAGACGAATGCAGTCACATAAGAAAAGCCAAACGGCACCTTACCTCAGAAACAGAGAGGGCAAAGACGAGCATCTAACCAATTTCACGTTATTAACGGCCTCGTATGATACTAGCATCCCGGAAGGGAACCATATTAAACAACAGTGACGTGCTCCGAAACCTTTAGCTCAGTACAATAACTTTAAAAACACTATGAGATTACAGCACTGATCACAACTTGCAGAGGAATTGTTACAAGTTATTTGGTTGGAGTGACAAAGACTTTAATAGGCTGTTAGCTCCAACTAAGCGAATCGAACTCGACTGTATTCTTCATAATGAATCACGCTTGAGAAATTCTTATTCTTTTTGTCTCCAAACGCCGTCAAGGCTCTTCGTCAGTCTCACTGGCTCGACAGTTTTGCACTTGGCCTGTGTTGCTCGTACGCCGATGGGATATTTCGACGCCTCACAAGGGGAATCTTTTCCAAACATATAAACCACGAACTGAAATCAACTGAATGCTTGCAACACACCACATCACCACGAACCAACATCAGTTCAATCTTTGCAACACACTGAAATGTCATTTTTGGTTGAAATCTTTTTCGCAAAATATCAGTCTTGAAGCGGAATTTGTTATTACGAGAAACATGCGACAGCAGAACTGTCAAATTGAACGTCTCATTGTCTTTCTCCTCTTTTCTTTCCTTATACAGGTGGGAGCAGAACTGTCAAATCGAACGTCACATTTAGTTCACTGAGATTTTCGTACAAAAATAACATGGGTTTTTAGAAATATTTTCTTTCATACAAACCTTGTCCTGACAATTAACAACACAGCAAGAACAAAAAAAATCAGGTAATCCGTCGATCCTTTCTAAAGTGATGATCTTTGATACATGCGGCAACTGATTTTTATTTATATAGATTTAATTGCGACCGGTTTCGATGGTCTGTTCGACCATAGTAAGGTCCCTAGATAAAGGAAATGTGGACTTAACATCATTCATGCAAAACGTGCAATATCATAATCTCAATACAAAATCATAAAAAGAACTTATGTTAGCTGCTATTACACTGCATTATAAGAAATGTATTTGTTCTTGCTACCAGCACAATCTTAAATCGTAAATGAACCATAATTACAAATTCTGTAAAAATGTATAATTTTTACTATACTTTTGTATCTAATTTCAAATATTAGTGAATAAGTTCTAGCGTTTTTCCATGAGTTTAATACACATAGCAGAGACTTTAGTCGTCAACAATACGTTATCCTTCATTATTTACAACAGTTTGCCAACGCTGGGTAACTTTACTATTGTGCAACTGTACAAATCATTCGGTTCTGAGGCGAAGAACTTGTCGAGTTCTAAGGGCATTTTCATCCGGAAACGAAGTTCATTGAATACTGTGTGATAGACAAAGGAAAAGGTGAAAATCTGATGGCACAAGATCAGATGAATAAGGTGGATTCGGAATGAATTCCCAACACAACTCCTTTATAGTGTTTCTTGTTAGTCTAGCAGGCGGGCGTTGTCGTGAAGTACTGTAACATCAGATCACGCAGTCTTCCTGGTCGTTGTTCTAGGATCGCATCTGAAAGACGTCTTAGTTGTCGACAATAAATGTCAGCAGAGGTGGCTATACCTCGGGGAAGCAGTTCGTAGCATAAATACCGTCGCTGTCCCACAATACGCATAAAATTACCATTTGTGCATACGCGCAGGTCTTTGTACGGTGAGTTGCTGCTTTATTCTGGCTCAATCATTCCTTTCTTATAAGTTAGCATAAAGTCACCATTTCTCGGTAGCAGTAACGATATAGGATAGGAATGATCGGTGTTGTTCACAAGCCATTTGCTGACTGGAAAGCAGGAGTGCAAACTTTCCCCATTGGATGCATATGTCGAACGATGGTGGAATGATGACAGATGAACACATCTGTCAGTTCTTGAGAGCGCTGAAGTGGTAGTTGGGGATTAATGCGTTTAAACGATCTTCATCAAGCCGCAAAGGTCTTTCTGAGTGTGGAGAGTCATTAACATCAAAACAATCCTCCTTAAAACGAGAAAACCATTTTTCTTTCTTGCTGTGGTCTACCCTTGGCCCAAATGTTTCTTTCTGCCTCCGCTGCTTCGCCTCTCTATTGAATTAAAACAAACGAATTTGTGGGAAAAGTTTCAATTGTTCCACTTGGCATTCCATCTCCTAGAGTCCAAAACAGCACTCATTATCTCCAAATGACTAAATTGCAATATATAAACTCAAACAGCAACAATGAACAACAAATAAAAAATGACAGTGGGTAAGTAAACCCAAAGGAGCCGGAAAACCAACATGCAAAACATAAACGCTACGAACTTACACACAACGTAATAATACAGAAACGGTGTTATTCATTGCTTCAGATACATTCATCAGTTGCTGTCCCAGTACCCATTTTTAGGTGAATGGACGGAAATCAGTTAATACACAATTATTTCAGCGAATGGATAGTCTCAGAGGAACACGTCTGCAAAGAAGCAACAATGTAAACTACTTGCTTCGCGAAGTATCTTGCTTTTCCTATCTGAATTCGGGGATGAACATAGTGTTCGTTTTTCTCTCAACCATTTCAGGAATATTTCATGTTTACACAATAAAACTTCACTGGTGAGTGAAAAATGATAAAATACAATAGATATTATTGGTATCTGCAGGGGATATTATTGTGTTGCAGAACACAAAACCGTAACGTTTTTTTCTGAACGTAGAAGCTCCGTCAGGAAATTCTGAATGGATGACCAGGAGCAACGCACGTAATTAATTTTTGCTCAAATTGGCTGCTTTGGGAAATTGATGTGTGCACCCCGTGTGCTGGTCGTCCATTTTCATCACACGTGAAAGCACGCCTCGCCACTCCTGTTCTGAGCTGCAATAGCTTCTGTCTGAACATTACAGACAGAGATTCAGCTGCTTCTAAAGCCGAATCAAGTACAGTAATTCACATAATTTTCCTGCCACATCATGCAGCTAAGTTTTATATTAAGCTTCATCACTTGAATGTCACCAACATATCCTCCAAATTCTACTTGACGCTGCATTTTTTTATAGTCAATATATGAATTACTGGAAGATCCTATCTTTCTCGTCAAGGATGGGTTCACGCACATTACCCTCAGTACGAAATTACTTTGCTTTTACTTCCCTTACATACATTTACGTCTTCTGACCTGTAAATACGTTACATACACATACAATGACGAGCCGCAACATTTACCACCTATCACAACAAATTTACCAGTCACAAAATACTCAAGCACCCATAATTCTACCTTGTGGTAAATTCCATTGCACATGTGCCGAAATTTCACCTCTCTCCTGTTTTTTATACTTCACCAAAAAAAAAGCTTGAGTCAACTACTCCACCTTAGTTTTACCTCACCATTAACTTTCACTGTTTTGTTATCTTTTGTGTTCTACACCTTCATTCCTTGCAGTTTGTATGTATGTATGTATGTGTGTGTGTGTGTGTGTGTGTGTGTGTGTGTGTGTGTGTGTGTGTGTGCGTGTAATATCATTTCACACAAGTTACCTGAAGTGTTTCAGAATGATGCTTTCTTATCAACATAATTACAAGCAATGCGATATGTCAGATTAACGATCTACCTCCTATTAAACGGAAGAAATTTACAAACGAAATAAGTGAAATTTAACGTATTATACACTTTATTTTCACGCAGTATATCAGTACTAAATCACATTTTACGTTTTTACATTTTCACACATGCACAATATACGATCCAAGAGAAAAAAGACGGCGCATCGGGAAGGAATTATCCGTACCCAGGATGGAAATTGGTAGCCGTAATGTACATGCACAAACAAATGAGCGTTATTGACAATCGATAGAGTTTGGCATGATATCCGCCAGGATGACATCCAAATTCTATTACTCAGTGCCATGCCTATTAACTGCTTGCATACGGTTGAGAGGTGGACCCACATGAGAAGCTCTTTCTCTTGAATAAATCATCCAGTTTTTCTGAAATTATGATTTGTTTGTCTGTGCTTGAATATCGTATAAATCTATTTCCGTCACATTCGAACAATTTCTTCCTCGTGTGTTGTGTTTTTTATTATTTTTTAGTGTATTCACTCTTCAATATCATAACTTTTCAGGCGGTATTGATCCCACGCATAGGCATTCACTGTTAACTGAAAGTATAGAATGTTTATCATCTTGTGCAGAGAAAGCTGGTTTGTGCTGCTTAACAATCGAAAGTAAATGTCGTTTGCTGTGAATGACATTACAGTTGTCTAGAATCCAACGCACACTATCAGCAATCATCAAAAGTGAGATCTTTAACACTGCTCTGCGCAGTACGCGTCCTCTTCAGTCTCGAATACATGTATTTTTCTCAGGAGATGACAAATTCAGTAAAGGCCTCACCATTCAACTCGTCTGTCAATAACCCGACCTCATTTTAATTTACAAGTGTAATGTTATATCTGTTACTTACAAGGAAACCTGAAGTGTAACCCATGTGTGTAATGACTCCTCATATCCTCGTAATTATTTGAAGTTTTTATATGATACATTACGCAACAACGTGTAGTACAGTTTTATATGCTTCGCTGCACACTTTCTTAGTATAAGTCCATTGAGAAAGTCTATATCTAAAATAGCCTTTCCTACTGTTATTGGCTTATCAAACACTATATTTACTCCTTATTTCAAGAGCACGTAAATGATCGTTAGGAATAAAGCTTGTAACACGTACATCGATTAGAAGCAGGTTTATATTATGTCACTGTGTATCTACAATTATGAAGTGTTTATTCTTTGTTAGTTAAGATCATTGATTTGTGTCAGGAAATTTGAAATATAGTAATGTATACATGGAAAAAGATAAATGATTGTTAAAATATTGAAATTTTATAATAGATGTATGTTTATAAAGAAAACTGTTATTGGGAACTGGTTCCTGCTTAGGGCACTAGTTCTGTAAAATGTAAAAGATGTAGGGAAGTCCCTCCGCAACAGAAGTGGCTTGGTGTGATGTAAAAGGTGGCTTTGGCTGTCGAACTGGATGGCTCCTTGGTGTGAACGGTATGCAGTCAGTGGCTAGCCAGTGCACGGTACACATCGACGGTACCGCTTTGCAAGGAAGTTTGTCTCGGATGTGTATTTGGCTGTTGCTTGGTACTCTCGGCACTAAGGAATAGCTCTAACATATTAAAAATCCGCCGCTAAGAAGAAATTTTATGGAGCATTCAAACATCATGAGCCGTGAGTACAGTTACCCGCCATGCAGCTTGCCACCACAACTTCGCCACTGCTCCATGAACTTCACGCATACAGATATGTATCAGAGCATGGAGTAGTTAATTTAACTGAGTGATTTTTATAATAATCCAAGTGCTATAAATCTATGTTTAGAACCACATCTTCTATCCTGATCACGAACCTATGCAGGGTCTTCTACTAAGTGTTTAGAAAACCGAGTATCCTGTTTCAAATGAACTTATGATTTATTTATGTTTGTCAAATGTGCAAAGATTAGCAAGACTTGAAGTTAGTTAGATTGTTTCTAAAGTGCTCTCAGATTATTGCAAAGTATCTTTTTGCAAAAATTCAATGCAAGACTGTGTAAATGTTACTGTCTAAAATACCTGCTTTACAGATGATGAAAACGGCACATAAGTTAAACTTATTTGAAACATAATTTAGCCTTTATTACTATCATGAACGATTTATTTGAAGTTAATTGAGCTCAGTGTTGAGCAATTTGCCTTGAAAAGTAAAAACAAAAACTATTCCAAGTGATGATAAGAATTAACTTTAGTTGAATCAAATTTTGCTGCTGAAACAAGCATAGTTTGTTGGTCCCCACCATGTTCTTTTCATATTAGAATGATAATTGGAATATTATTGCTACTAAAGAAATCTGATATATTTCTTTAAATGGGAGTATAGACAGTTTAATTGTGATATTATTTGTTTCTTTTTATTTGGGGTTGTTAAATGTTAGTTAAGTCTGAAGTCCCTCCTGGCCAATTTCTCTCTGCTTCTTGCCACAACTTTTCAGTATTGATACAAGTAGTGACCTTAAGGGTAACTACTATTAGTATGAGTTTGGTACATGTTTGCTTTCTATAATTACTAGTTTGTGCATTATTGTTAACTGCTGCTCCCCACAGTTTAGAGTGTCTGGTGTCAGTTTGTATCCTATACGTTATTCAAAGGAAAATCTTAATGAAAGTTACTTCAATTACTAATATTCAATTTTCTTAAACATATACTTCTAAATTAATGTGCCTAATCAGGCTGGCGACCATTCATTTTTTTATTCATACATGAACTTTCCTACTTTCATTAAACCCTAAAGCTAAATCGTTCTTTCTGTTAACTGCAATATATTCAAAATTATAGTCTGATACCTTCATCCATTAGATACACACACGGTCAAATTTCCCAAATTCTCTCGGAGGGTAACATTATTTCGTGTCATGGCAGGCTAGTGTTATATACTCCTTTGAAAATTAGTTTTTGCAATCAATTCAGATGCTTTAAATTTACCGTCCCAAAATGTCACAAGTTTTTTGTCACTAATGTTTTATGTATTTTGCATAGTTTTACCAAAAACATTACTCTTCGTAAGATTGAAAAAGTTCTCCTAAGAATTATCGTTCGCACTGATATGTTTTTGTGCATTAATCTCAATGTATGGCTTCACCCAGAGAGCGCGTTTCAATGGTAAATTTCTACGAAACTTTTTGTAATACCAGTTAATGATGCTGCCATTGCTTTAGATTTATGCAATGAATAACATAGTTTATCATGTAAGCTGGAAATTAATTTTAGTGTATTACTGCTAACGTACTGTTGTGTAATTTTTTCAGGATGTAAGAGCAAATCTGAATGAAAATCGTTGATACCCTCAGCATGTATGAAATCTACTTCTAAAATGTGTCCTGTGTCAGAAATGGCCTCAAAAATTTTGCACATCAATAGTTCAAGCACTCTGGGGGAAAGCTATACAAAATTGTGAATTGGAAAAAATGCAAAACTTCCCAGCTGTAAAAGCCAAATATATCAATATATACAAGTAATATATATAAGTAAGATTAGTCAGTTTTATCATCAAAACTAACCATGAAGATATATTTAGCAGTGGCTTGACTGCATGAAGAGTGAACTATACTGCCTCTAATGTCTCCTCCAATAAACTGAAATTGTTCAGTATTGGAAACTGTCTGAAATTCTGCTCTGGTAATTTGCAATACAGTCTCTATGCCAAGTCATGTGAAATATTGTAGTGAGCTGGATCCAGTTCATACGTTTTAAGACATAGTTTACACAAGTTTTTGATCACATCGGCAAGTAGTACCACGTCACTTTCCAAACATAAATCACAATGCTCTCCTAGTTTGCTACACGTGAATAAAATCTACACACTGCAAGATCTTTGATACTCACCGCCTATTCTTGTTAAACTTCTGAATTGCAGGTAAATGACCTTATAGTAAAAACGAGTCTTTCCCTACATACTCTCTCGGAAATACTAACCTAAGGACACCACACACATCCATGCCAGAGACAGGATTCGAACCTGCAACCGTAGCAGCAACGCGGTTCAGGACTGAAGCGCCTAGAACCCCTCGGCCACAGCGGCCGGCACTGGAGAAGAGAGAAGGGCACCTGATATTGAGCGCAGATCTTTCCTCCATTTTAAACTTAGCACAATAGTGCTATCACCTACACCTCAGATTTCTTAAAAATTATCTACCACCACATTTGGATTGTGTTGTCATCAATTAACTGGCGAAAATGCTCTTACCGGGTCCAGGTGCCAGGACCACTAGATCCAAAACCAGGTCTGAGCGATGTGCTGGAAGCCCTGTAGTTGTGCCACTGACAGTGCCCGAGATACAGTTCCTTGGTTCTCAGATCAAGTGAATTTGTTGGTCAAGAGATTAACGTCAGTTCACTCTAACTATTTACAAACCATTGAAGAAGGATTTTACCATTCTGGAAGACGCCGACCGCTGTGGCCGAGTGGTTCTAGGCGCTTCAGTCCGGAACCGCGTTGCTGCTACGGTTGCAGGTTCGAATCCTGTCTCTGGCATGGATGTGTGTGATGTCCTTAGGTTAGTTACGTTTAAGTAGTTCTAAGTCTAGGAGACTGATGACCTCATGACCTCAGATGTCAAGTCCCATAGTGCTTAGAGCCATTTGAACTATCTGAACCTGCTGGAAGATGCTGTCTACATTGGCGTAGACATCAAACCTGTTGCCTGCAATAAAGTTTATGGAGTCAAAAGGAGACAAATGCCTTACTAGCACAAATCCTATGAAAACCCAGACGATCTTCACCTACAGCTTACCACTGCCCTGTGTCCCTGGTGCAGTCCATGTTTCAAACAGCTGTTCGCCTGGATGATGGCATATTCTAAAACAAACATCGACCTCGTGTATTAAAGAACTGGTTTTATCCTACCAAACGTGATGTTTCCATATATCCATTGTCCAGTTGCGATGATCCATTGTCTACTCCAATTACATTTGTCGTTATGTCTACATTGAGACGCATAAGGGATGTCTATAATGGAGCTCCATGTTCAAGAGTGCGCGCACTGGTATTCTATTCTGTCATTAGATCTGCCACTAGTCGTCACCTGTCCTGCTTTACAGAGCTGGCAAGCGTACAAACTCCACATTCTGTGATGGGGACGTCCATAACACTATCGCCCATTTGTGCTTTTATTGTCATTCTATCATTTTCCATAGACACTCGCACCAGCAAGACGTGAACAGGCGAGCAGCTCCGCTGTTTCTGAGAACCTTATCATAGATCCTGTAACGTATCAATCTGCACTTCGTCAAAGTCACTTACATGTGACCTGCATTGTCACGTGAATGATTATATCATTGCTCTCTAATATCCTTTTATACTTTCGTTACTGGTAACGCCCATTATGCTACCATTGCAATTTTTTAGAACTGTGTCAACGAATCTACTAATTACAATAGTCTGCTACTGAATACGTTTTCATCCTGTTTTCTGGTACTTATCAGCAGGTCCATTGTTCAGTCTGCCAACATGCCACGGAGAGTTTAGGTAATTTAGAGCGTGCACTTATGTTCACAGGAAACCGTCCGTCGAATTAGTGTACACCACAGTGACGACATTCATCAATCGAAAATCCAGCTGCTACCATGGCACATAGATCAGTAAAGGTGTGCCCCATAGTGTTCATCCGCATCAGCAATACTAGCTGATGACCACTACTTACAAGGTACTGTGTACGATTCGTCAGTATTACCCTCCACCGGCACCACCACCATCGCCACCATCACCAAGGTGCATGAAGATGCGAGGCAGTGGAACACCTGAAATGGAGCCTGTAGCAGTGAAACGGATCCTCTTCACCAAAGAGTGCAGTATTTGTCTGACGCGTAAACAACGCTGTAGAAGATTACAGAGACAGCCAGGTGCCAATGAATGCATCAGCCATGCAGTCCCACGGAGGGTAGGTGAACGATGTTCCGAGCTAATATTGTGCATGGAAGGCGGATCGTCTCTTTTTTATAAGTCCTCTGGTTTAATGTTGCCCGGCACGACTTCCTCTCTTGTGCCAAATTCTTCATCTCAGATCAGACACGCAACGTCCCGAGTCATTTGCGGAAATGTTCCATTTTCAGTCTTTCTCTACAGTTTTTACCCTATTTAGGTCACGGTATCATGGAAATTAGTACCTGATGTCCTAACACACATCGTATCATCCTGTCTCTCCTCAGTGTTCTTCATATGTTTCTTTCTTCGTTTGTTTTGCGCAGAACCACCTCCTTTCGTATCAGTACACCTAATTTTCAAAATCCTTCGATATTACTTCCTCTCAAACACTTACGTTCTCTTTTTGTCCTGTTTTCCACAGTCCGTGATTCAGTTCCAAGCAATGCTGTGCTTCAGATGTACATTCTCAGGATTTCTTTCTTCAAATTAAGGTCGAAGTTTGATGGTGGTAGCATTATTTTGGACAGGAACTTCCTCTAGGACTTTTCTAGTCTCCTTTTCATGGTCTCGTTGTTTCCTCCATCAGAATGTTATTTTGGTTTCAAGTTAACAGAATTCCTTCACTTCGTGGTTCTCAGTTTTGATAGAAAGTCTCTCACTAATTTCTGTTACAGCTAATTACTTTCGTATTTCGTCAAATTACTCTCAGTTCATCTAGTGTGGTCAGTACACTTGTAACTTTCTTTAAAAAAAGCTTTACGATTGCTTTGAATGGATGTTTGATCTGTGGAATAAGTATTGAACTCGAATTGTGTTGCCTGTTGTATGTGCAAGTGGTATGCCTACTCTGTATTATTTTAGAAAAACTTTATAAATCGATTGGGCAACGCAACTCCCAATACCAATAAAGAAATAATGTCATTGCAAAATACATTCAGCCAGTTAGGAACTGAATCATCAGGCCGTGTTCAAAACTGATAAGTTTTGTCCCTATGCACGTAGAAAATAAATTAAATTGTCTTACCTCTAAAGCAGCAACGGTGAAACGCGATATAGTCTGGTCTCTCATAAAAAAGTATAAATATTCTAACTACAGTCTCAGCAGTGTGCAATACTGGGCATAATACTTGAAATGCACATGAAATTCATTTGATGATAAAGGAGAACATTTAAGAAAACCCATCTTCTTTGAAAAGTGGATGACCTGGACTGGGTGGCGGTACTGATTATGGTGAATTAATTACACTCAGTTTTTTTAGCGAATTTATATTGCAAGTTAAGTTTGTCTTTCCAAAAACATCTGACAATTGAAGTTACGTTACTCACAACTGATTCATAAAAAATGACAACTGTTTCATAAACAATGAGATTTAAACAGTATGTAATATCTAACTTCATTAATCCAACATAAATGCAGATCATCAAACTATACATATATCTGTTAAAAAATCGTAAACGTATTACAAAAATGAAATATCTAACTAGCCTTTTTATCAAAACCGTTTACATAATTTCTGGGGTTACTCAACAATCACAAATTAACAGCCAACTGATCTATACTAACGCGCTGGCAAAAACAGATATCATAATTATTGAACACCTTTACCTTATTTATCACTCTTGGTGGCTTAACACAGCACATCCCAAAGACTGCCTATTCTGTGGTATTACCCTCACAGACAGCTACCTCCAACTGGGCGCCCAGCGCTCTCTTACTCCAACAAAGCAGCATCTCTGGCTCTGCGGTCGCGCACAGTCAGCGATCCGCATTATCGAGCCTATCAGAGACATTAATCATTTATAGTATACTAGTTTCATTTTAATTTATTAATATTCTTATCTTATTCTGGCGCCACATACAAGTGCGCCCCAGTACACTCCTCTCATAACCCACCAGCGAGGCTTAACAAATTTGGCATATATTTGGAAGTACCTTGTACGACAAATATGTGGTAAATTTATCTAGCTGTATAACATCATTAAACTTGAAGGAATTGAAGTGCTCAGGTGCACTAGTATAAATCATAGTCTGGTTATAATATTGTCTCTTAAACAAGGCTACTGACAATAAATCATGTAAAGTGAGTCAGTATACAATCCTAATCGTCAAGACAATGGTATAGAATTGAACAAGGGAAAGGAAGAGTCATAGCAGAAGCCTATGAGCATGCTGAAATGACTGCATCATAATGTCTATTTCTTTTTGTTTTGTGCAGGTTCAACAACTTAGTAGTGACCCACGTGTATTGCATTCAGTCTAACAATACATCTGAACTTCATATTATTTTCTTCAGTCATGTGGAGAGATACAAGAGGTAATCGGAAAAAGATTGCTGACAACCATAGTTGGCGATTACCATAATATCAGTAACGTGATGACCGTTATAATCACTGCTCTTTATAGCAGAGATTCTTCTGAGATCCAAACAACATATATAGTTACTTATGTTGCAGTATGAATACCAGTAGTAAATTGGTCCAGTACCATGAACAAAGGTAGGAAACTGGATAATGGAAGATACAAAAATGTAGCAAATGTAAGGTAGTGGAACATGGCCATTTCTACCTATGTCAACATTGAGTAATTTATCTGATAAGAAAAGGTTCAGTATCTCAATGAAATTACAGACTGGGTGAAGCAACAAGGCTTTGCATCAGAGTGAGTACTCAAAACTGAAAGTGAATAAGATAACATCAGTAAGTGCGGCATCAAGCTGCCAATTAGACGTAGAGTAACCTAACATTATACAGAATATCACTGGTTCATAGGATTATTCTGTGGCTCTTGGTGGCCTTGTATACACATTATTAAGAAAACCTAACAGTAGAATCAAGAACTGAATGTCTCCAGGTGGCCTTGTACTTAGAATATATGCAAATCTTAATAACTAAAACAATTATAGAGAAAATATCATTCAGAGGCGCCAAGTAGCTTTCCTACATACATTAATGCTGATCTTAGGTGCTATAAAATGATTGGGGCTCCAGGTGCCCTGTTACATGAAATATATGCAAATCTTAATATCTAAAACAACTGTATAGAAAATATCAATCATAAGCTCCCAGTGGCCTTCCTACATTCATAAATGCTGATCTTAGTAGCTAAAGAAATGTTACAGAAATTATGTTGGTGGCCCAAAGTGGCCTACTTTTACATAAAGTAAATGCTGACCCTAATAATTAAAAAGCGACAAAAAAATCTTTGAGTGTTACAGTGGCCTGGTTTTACACGAAATAAATGCTGATCTTAATAGCAAATGTGACAGAAAAACATCCTTCTGGTTCAAGGTGACCTTGTTTTACATAGCGTAAACACCAAAGCTGAGAAAGTCTCATAAAATATCATTCACCTATAACTTTATATGGCACTCAGTGGCCTATGCTTACTTCATACTGAGAATATGGAACTCAATATGGCTTCTACAAGAATAACATGCATAAACAACAGTATTATATAAAAGTACGGCTCTGTATGGACTTTATGAGTATATATTAGACAAACAGTATCATAAAATTAAAGTATTTTATCATGTGAGTAAAGACACAATATTTGTAGGTTGTGTAGCACCCTCGGGGCTTCAGAAAACTACACTATATGATCAAAAGTGTCTGGACACCCCAAAAGTTTACATTTTTATATTAGGTGCATTGTGCTGTACCTACTGCCTGGTACTCCACATCACCGACCTCAGTAGTCATTAGACATCGTGAGACAGCAGAATGGGGCGCTCCGCTGAACTTACGGAATTCGAACTTGGTCAGGTGATTGGGTGTCACTTGTGTCATACATCTGTACACGAGGTTTCCACACTCCTAAACATCCCAGCAAAGTATTTTATCATGTGAGTAAAGACACAATATTTGTAGGTTGTGTAGCACCCTCGGGGCTTCAGAAAACTACACTATATGATCAAAAGTGTCTGGACACCCCAAAAGTTTACATTTTTATATTAGGTGCATTGTGCTGTACCTACTGCCTGGTACTCCACATCACCGACCTCAGTAGTCATTAGACATCGTGAGACAGCAGAATGGGGCGCTCCGCTGAACTTACGGACTTCGAACTTGGTCAGGTGATTGGGTGTCACTTGTGTCATACATCTGTACACGAGGTTTCCACACTCCTAAACATCCCAGTCCACTGTTTCCGACGTGATAGTGAAGTGGAAACATCAAGGGCCACGTACTGCACTGCGTACAGGCCGACTTCGTCTGTTGACTGACAGAGACCGCCGGTAGTTGACGAGGATCGTAATGTGTAATAGGCAGACATCTATCCATTCCATCAAACATGAATTTGAAATTGCATCACGATCCACTGCAAGTACTATGACAGTTAGGCTTGAGGTGAGAAAACTTGGATTTCATGATCGAGCGGCTGCTCATAAGGCACAAATCAGGCTGGTAAATGCCAAACGACCCCTTGCTTGGTGTAAGGAGCGTAACCATTGGACAATTTAACAGTGGAGGCCTGTACCCCTTGTTGTTTTGGGTGGCACTATCACAGCACAGGTCTACATTGATGTTTTAAGCAGCTTCTTGCTCCCCACTGTTGAACAGCAATTGTGGGATGGCGATTGCATCTTTCAACACGATTAAACACCTGTTCGTAATGCACGGCCTATGGCGAAGTGGTTACAGGACCATAACATCCCTGTAGTGGACTGGCCTGCACAGAGTCCTGAGCTGAATCCTATAGAAGACCTCTAGGATCTTTTGGAAACCTGACTTCCTGTCAGGCATCATCGACCGATATTGATACCTCTCTGGAGTGCAGCACTCAGTGATGAATGGTCTGCCATTCCTCAAGAAACCTTCCAGCACCTGACTGAACGTATGCTTGCAAGAGTGGAAGCTGTCATCAAGGCTAAGGGTGGGCCAACACCATACTGAATTCCAGCATTACCGATGGAAGGCGGCACGAACTTGTAAGTAATTTTCAGCCAAGTGTCCGTATACTTTTGATCACATAGTGTATCTGTTAAATGACTTAAGTCTCTAACAATGCGCATATCTACAGGGAAGGATACGGGAATGATTGATAAGGGCAGAGCACTTTATCTGTAAAGTTAATCATCATTCGTCTTGAGTCAAGAACTGCTACGGCCAAGGCAAAGAAAAAATGTGACTATAGTATATGCAAGCATAAAGACAGGAGTGCTAAGTGTAATGTAGCACAGTGACTAGGTAAATTTAGCATATCACAGTAAATAAAGAGAAAAAGATGCAAAGATGAGGGTGAACTACGGCCAAAGCAAAGAAAAAATGTGATTATAGTATATGCAAGCATAAAGACAGGAGTGCTAAGTGTAATGTAGCATAGTGACTAGGTAAATTTAGCATATCACAGTAAACAAAGAGAAAAAGATGCAAAGATGAGGGTGAACTGCAGAAATAGTGGAACCTGTAAGGTAATTATTAACTTGAAAAAAGTAGTCATGCACGCTAACATTAGAAGACAGTATCATATGCAATCTCATAAGGAATGGTAAAAAAATTGTTTTAGGTGTAAAGGTTCTTTGACAGTCTCCTACAAACAACTCCAATTACTTGGCACAAGGTAAGACAGATTTTTCCAGAAAGGACACAACATACATTCCAGCATCATACAATATCGTTGTAGAAACATCATCAATAGGTCAACATAATCCTCATTATAGGAGTGCAGCTTAGGGCATGAACGCTCTTTAAACATCATTATTCCAAAAATTTGGTGCAGCTCATGACATTAACAATAAGAAAATAATCTAACAATACTCTTACACCTAATACAAAATGCAGAGAAAAATAAACTTAATCCTAAATCTTTATAGGTAATCTGCATAATTCACCTAGCACACTAGTAGGAAAATGGTTAAAAAACTTGCCAGGAAACAGTGTGAGTAGTGTCAATAGCGTTTCGTATTCCATGTAAGTTGCTTCCTTCTTCGACGTACAGGTAGCAAAGAGAGAGAGAGACTACATCCCAGCCTTAAACCCTTCCAATGCGAGCACTTCGTTCTTGGTTTTCCATTCTGATTGTTCTTTCCTGCTCTTATACATCTGTATTAAGGGTAATATGAGGTTGGTGAAGTATCAAATGATTCAAATGGCTCTGAGCAATATGGGACTCAACATCTGAGGTCATCAGTCCCCTAGACTTAGAACCACTTAAACCTAAAGACATCACACATAGCCATGCCCAAGGAAGGATTCGAACCTGCGAACGTAGCAGCAGCGCGGTTCCGGACTGGAGCGCCTAGAACCGCTCGGCCACCGCGGCCGGCTGGTGAAGTATCGGAAGAGCAACCTGCAACCTACTGTCTAACGATTCATTACCCATTTTGAGGACTCCTAGTGAACATTTTCCACTGTGTGATGTACCTTTTGCATTTCTTGCTTTTATATTATAACCGCGAGGGAACTGGATGGTATAAATTTCGGTATTTGCTGACTTGAACCTGTCTGCGTCACACAGACTGACTGATCTCAGAACGGTTGCTGTCGGAAACTGACAGATCTGAACAGAAACACTTTGAATACTTTATGGACAGCATGCCAAGCAGCATCCAAGCATGTTGCAGTTATAAGGTGAATCAACACTATTTTGAAACCCATCAGGAGAAAATCATTTGATGAGCGTGGAAAGAAGAGTATTTTAGGACCCACCTTTTTGCAGTAAATTTCTTTCTTTCTTTAAAATAATCATTAGGTATAGTCTTTAATTTAACAGTCCTCTTAAATCTTGTAAGCAAACTCATACTCACAGATACGGAGATAAAAAAATAAAATTTATTTTGAACAGTGAGACACAGAGAGAGAAGCCATAGGCAGGTTATTGTATTTTAAGCTAGAGAAAAAGTTTCATGCCAGCCGGTGTGGCCGAGCGGTTGAAGGCGCTGCAGTCTCAAACCATGTGACCGCTACAGTCGCAGGTTCGAATCCTGCCTCGGGCATGGATGTGTATGATGTCCTTAGGTTAGTTAGTTTTAAATAACTCTAAGTTCTAGGGGACTGATGACTTCAAATGTTAAGTCCCATAGTGCTCACAGCAATTTGAACCATTTTTGAAAAAGTTTCATATTCAACATAATACAATGAGCAGACCCTAATTGTTGTTTCTACAATGTGGACAAGTAAACCTTGAATACTCCAAACATTCAATACATTACTAAAGTATCAATACATTTAGTTAGAGTATGTGCAGTTAATGAAATTATATGTATCCTGACTATCACTTGCTGTCTGTTTCACAGTGTTTCAGAAATGCAGACAAATATATTTCGAACAACACAGTCTATACTGCTATCGTGCTACATGGCAAAGCTGCTCCCAAGTAACTGACTTCTTCTTTTCACAGGGAAGTCAAGTATAACACTACCGTGCAATGGAAAATGCCAAATATGATCTTAACATGCCATAAGCGTTATCCTTTGGGAGGAATTTGGCAAAGTTTTATCGTGCATTAACCTAGCGGATAGAGGGTATCGAACTTGAACTTCGTATTGTCGTAATTAGTAGAAAGCAGAAAGACTATAATTTACACAATAATGAAAGTAGTGAAAATTTACGTAAAAGAAACCAAAAAAACTGTTCCCCGCCTAACTAGGCACAACAAGGTGAAACCTTATTCTCAATGGATATATATTCATTCAAAAGGGGCTTTCATGAATTGTATCTTAGTAAAGTGCAATGGACACACACACACACAACAACCTGCAAAACTGCGCAATGAGTAGCAGTAATTATCAATTGTGCAGATAATCATTAGCATCAATATAAATTAGACTTTCTCCTTATTAATACCAGTCATTACCTCAACCTTCAACTAATTCAGCACTGTTGCTGTTGTGGTCTTCAGTCCTGAGACGGCTTTGATGCAGCTCTCCATGCTACTCTATCCTGTGCAAGCTTCTTCGCCTCCCAGTACGTACTGCAGCCTACATCCTTCTGAATCCGTTTAGTGTATTCATCTATTTGTCTCCCTCTACCATTAGTACCCTCCACTCTGCCCTCCAATACTTAATTGGTGATCCCTTGATGCCTCAGAACATGTCCTACCAACCGATCCCTTCCTCTAGCCAAGTTGTGCCACAAACTCCTCTTCTCCCCAATTCTATTCAATACCTCCTCATTAGTTATGTGATCTACCCATCTAATCTTCAACATTATTCTGTAGCACAACATTTCGAAAGCTTCTATTCTCTTCTTGTCCACACTATTTATCGTCCATGTTTCACTGCCATACATGGCTACACTTCATAAAAATACTTACAGAAACGACTTCCTGACACTTAAATCTATACTTGAAGTTAACAAATTTCTCTTCTTCAGAAACGCTTTCCTTGCCATTGCCAGCCTACATTTTATATCCTCTCTACTTCGACCATCATCAGTTATTTTGCTCCCCAAATAGCAAAACTCCTTTACTACTTTAAGTGTCTCATTTCCCAATCTAATTCCCTCAGCATCACCCGACTTAATGCGGCTACATTCCATGATCCTCGTTTTGCTTTTGTTGATGTTCATCTTATATCCTACTTTCAAGACACTGTCCATTCCGTTCAACTGCTCTTCCAAGTCCTTTGCTGTCTCTGACAGAATTACAATGTCATCGGCGAATCTTAAAGTTTTTATTTCTTCTCCATGGATTTTAATACCTACTCCGAATTTTTCTTTTGTTTCCTTTACTGCTTGCTCAATATACAGATTGAACAACATCGGGGAGAGGCTACAACCCTGTCTCACTCCCTTCCCAACCACTGCTTCCCTTTAATGCCCCTCGACTCTTATAACTGTCATCTGTTTTCTGTACAAATTGTAAATAGCCTTTCGCTCCCTGTATTTTACACCTGCCACCTTCAGAATTTGAAAGAGAGTATTCCAGTCAACATTGTAGAAAGCTTTCTCTGAGTCTACAAATGCTAGAAATGTAGGTTTGCCTTTTCTTAATCTAGATTCTAAAATAAGTCGTAGGGTCAGTACTGCCTCACGTGTTCCCATATTTCTACGGAATCCAAACTGATCTTCCCCGAGGTCGGCTTATACCAGTTTTTCCATTCGTCTGTAAAGAATACGCGTTAGTATTTTGCAGCCGTGACTTATTAAACTGATAGTTCGGTAATTTTCACATCTTTCAACGCCTGCTTTCTTTGGGATTGGAATTATTATATTCTTCTTGAAGTCTGATGGTATTTCGCCTGGCTCATACATTTTGCTCACCAGATGATAGAGTTTTGTCAAGACTGGCTCTCCTAAGGCTGTCAGTAGTTCTAATGGAATGTTGTCTACTCCCGGGGCCTTGTTTCGACTCAGGTCTTTCAGTGCAACATCAAACTCTTCACGCAGTATGATCTCTCCCGTTTCATCTTCATCTATATCCTCTTCCGTTTCTAAAACATTGCCCTCAAGTACATCGCCCTTGTGTAGACCCTCTATATACTCCTTCCACCTTTCTGCTTTCCCTTCTTTGCTTATTACTGGGTTTCCATCTGAGCTCTTGATATTCATACAAGTGGTTCTCTTTTCTCCATAGGTCTCTTTAATTTTCCTGTAGGCAGTATCTATCTTACCACTACTGAGATAAGCATCTACATCCTGACATTTGTCCTCTAGCCATGCCTGCTTAGCCATTTTGCACTTCCTGTCGACCTCCTCTGTGAGACGTTTGTATTCCTTTTTGCCTCCTTCATTTACTGCAATTTTATATTTTCTCCTTTCGTCAATGAAATTCAATATCTCTTCTGTCACCGAAGGATTTCTACTAGCCCTCACCTTTTTACCTACATGATCCTCTGCTATCTTCACTACGTCATCCCTCAAACCTACCCATTCTTCTTCTACTGTATTTCTTCCCCCCATTCTGGTCAATTGTTCCCTTATACTCTCCCTGAAACTCTGTACAGCCTCTGGTTCAGTCAGTTTATCCAGGTCCCTTCTCCTTAGATTCCCACCTTTTTGCAGTGTCTTTCAGTTTTAATCTGCAGTTCATAAACAATAGATTGCGGTCAGAGTCCACATCTGCCCCTGGAAATGTCTTACAATTTAAAACCTGGTTCCTGAATCTCTGTCTTACCATTATATAATATATCTGAAACCTGTCAGTAACTCCAGGCTTCTTCCATGTATACAACCTTCTTTCATGATTCTTGAACCAAGTGTTAGCTGTGATTAAGTTGTGCTCTGTGCAAAATTCTACCAGGCGGCTTCTTCTTTCATTTCTTAACCCCAATCCATACTCACCTGCTACGTTTCGTTCTCTTCCTTTTCCTAATATCGAATTAAAGTCACCCATGACTATTAAATTTTCGTCTCCCTTCACTATCTGAATAATTTCTTTGATCTCATCATACATTTCTTCAATTTCTTCGTCATCTGCAGAGCTACTAGGCATATAGACTTGTACTACTGTCGTAGGCGTGGGCTTTGTGTCTATCTTGGCCACAACAATGCGTTCGCTGTGCTGTTTGTAGTAGCTTACCCGCATTCCTATTGCTTTATTCATTATTAAACCGACTCCTGCATTACCCCTATTTGATTTTGTATTTATAACCCTGTATTCACCTGACCAAAAGTCGTGTTCCTCCTGCCACCGAACTTCACTAATTCCCACTATATCCAACTTTAGCCTATCCATTTGCCTTTTTAAATTTTCTAACCTACCTGCCCGATTAAGGGATCTGACATTCAACGCTCTGATCCGTAGAACACCAGTTTTCTTTCTCCTGATAACGACATCCTCTTGAGTAATCCCCGCCCGGAGATCCGAATGGGGGACTATTTTACCTCCGGAATATTTTACCCACGAGGATGCCATCATCGTTTAACCAAACAGTAAAGCTGCATGCCCTCGGGAAAAATCACGGCTGTAGTTTCCCCTTGCTTTCAGCCATTCGCAGTACCAGCACAGCAAGGCCGTTTTGGTTAGTGTTACTAGGCCAGATCAGTCACTCATCCAGACTGATGCCCCTGCAACTACTAAAAAGGCTGCTGCCCCTCTTCAGAACCACACGTTTGTCTGGCTTCTCAACAGATACCCCTCCGTTGTGGTTGCACCTACGGTACGGCTATCTGTATCGCTGAAGCATGCAAGCCTCCCCACCAACAGCAAGTTCCATGGTTCATGGGAGGGGGGGGGGGGGGGGAGGAGCACCATACTATCACATTTCATGTTTGTTTATCTGTAGTAATGTTTCAAATTTCAATAGCAAAAACCGAACTGAAATTAACCTTCTCGTACTAGTAAATATTAAAGTGGGGGCCCTTAAACTGTCCCTTCCTTTATAAGCAACTATGCACACATTTCAGAAAGGATCGTGCACACATAAATGCTGAATTACAACCCCACTTAAGATTATTTAACCCTCAGTGCCTCATAACAATTTACACTAGCAATATTCTTATTTAGCTTTGGAAATAAATTCTAAGTAAAGTAAAGTTGCAAATAGGTTTAGCATTACGTGCTTTTTTCTGCTTGAGAAGAAAGTGATTTTAATTATCAAAACTGTAAGTAATAACATTTTTAGTATTAACAAAGTATATATCATAAATTCCACTTCCCTTCATTAATTCAAAGACTTAACTCGTACAGAATAAACACATCATAACAAAATTACACTGTACCAATTAATCACAATCGAAAATGGTGTTACAAGCCTTCCTACTCATTGCACCAAAAACAAGAAACAATATAAACGTTAACCCCCAGTCACCTGCACCCAAAACTGAATACCTATCGGACCATCAATGCATTGTAAGAATAGTTGTATATTCAAATTTAAAATTAAATTAGCTTTCTCGTTCTTAAAGACAGTTCCGCTTTTCGTAATAACACATAACGTAGAAACACAACGTGCTCATCAAAGTATGCAAAACATATTAAAATCAGACGTGCACAAACTGCCCTTATGTCGCACTGATAATCCATATTCCAGTGTGTGAACAGATCCTACATTATAAGCTACAAACTACAAGAATGCAAGAAACATCGCCTGTAATATCACGTAAAATGATTATATAATCAGGAAATTGCTTGGTGCGAATATCTGATATCTGTAATTTCCATGCAGTCTGGAACCGCAAGACCGCTACGGTCGCAGGTTCGAATCCTGCCTCGGGCATGGATGTTTGTGATGTCCTTAGGCCCGCATCTCGTGGTCGTGCGGTAGCGTTCTCGCTTCCCACGCCCGGGTTCCCGGGTTCGATTCCCGGCGGGGTCAGGGATTTTCTCTGCCTCGTGATGGCTGGGTGTTGTGTGATGTCCTTAGGTTAGTTAGGTTTAAGTAGTTCTAAGTTCTAGGGGACTGATGACCATAGATGTTAAGTCCCATAGTGCTCAGAGCCATTTGAACCATTTTTGATGTCCTTAGGTTAGTTAGGTTTAACTAGTTCTAAGTTCTAGGGGACTAATGACCTCAGCAGTTGAGTCCCATAGTGCTCAGAGCCATTTGAACCATTTTGTAATTTCCAAACATTACCGCCTGCCAGTTTTGAAATCACTCTCCACCGTATGCCTCCTTACGGCTACAGCATCCACGATCACTCTCGTCTTGTACTTGGACCAGTACTGCTATTGATCGAGGTGTATACAGCATGGTCATATTGCCATCGTACTGTATTGTGTCTTACGGTAATTTATCACACAAATTGGTAGAGACCAATTACATTCAGCTGTCACATTCTTATTGAGATCAACCATGTCACTGACATACGCATTAAAGTCTTTGCAGAAATTGCGACCTCTCTTGGTCCAGAGTGTTTTAGTTTCTTTCAGTAACAGAGTGAAAACTACAACACCCAGAAGGAATAGTATGAATCATTCAAGAACGGGGGAATGTGAAAAAATCCTTAAAATACAACAAAAACACTAACGCTGCAGAAAATAGTGAGATTTCATTTCAAATGACAAAAAAGTAATGTATACAAGAGTTGGAACTTTAATAGTTGTAACTATTTATTTACAGCTCGTACAAAATAGGTAAATGTTTCAAAGTTATACTGACCTTCAAAGGGCCACCAGTACTGTGTATAACCCGTTGCCAGCGATGTGGATGTCGTAGGATACTATTAGCAGTGCCACTTGTGTTGACAGTTCGAGCGGTGCGGTCTATTGGCCAACGAATTTGTAATAGTTCTGAAGTGAATGCCGTGAAAGGCTTCCTTCAGTTTATGAATCGAGTTGAACTCACGAGGGCGTAAGTCAACGGAATGCAGTAGATGGTACAGCACTTGGCAGCCCCATCAGTCAAACAAATCAGTAACAGCTTGCACTGTACGTGCTTGAGAATTGTCCTGCAAAATCATGGTCAGGTCCTGCAGAAAATGTCATCACTTCTGTCTCTATGCTGTTCATTTTTGGACACAACCTACGCTAGCAACGGGTTATACACAATGCTGATGACTACTTTGAAGATCAGTAAACATTTGAAACACGTATCTATTTTGTACGAGTTGTAAATAAATAGTTGCCACTATTAAAGTTCCAATCCTCGTATTAATGCATTATCTGTGTTTTAGCAGCAAAGAAAGTTAAAATTGTGTAAACTATACGAGTGTTGGGACTATCATCGTATCGTAATTTATTCCCTTTGTTCTGTTAAGTTCCTAGCATACACTGTTTACTTATTTTTTGTAGAAAAATGCTTCATATATACACGGTGTGTATTATTTTGTAAAACAACTTCTATTCACGTTTATAAGGAGAAGCAAGCAGTCTTGGTTACGATGCTGTAATTACTATTTATTTATTCATCAATGACGCACCTTTCACCTAGTTCAAGGCCTCTTCAGGTTAGGCTTAACTGAAATACAATCTAATTAGAAAGTCTTCACTTACCTTATGCTTGGACGAAATTAGAAAAGTATAAATTGGAATTACCGATAAATAATGAAACATCCGGAGAATAAATCGCCTTCGTCATGTCCAAGAAAAATAGTCGAGGCAAATACATGCTCCTATCATATATAAAAAGTGTAACATCCGATAATCTTGAAAAACAGAAACCAGTATGAATCAAAAAGAAAAGAAATGCAGTCGGGCTTTTTTCAGGAAAGTTATAGTCTAAGAAAAAGCAGAAAAAGGTGGGAAGTAATTACCTCTCCGGGATGCGTAATGCAGTTCAGTGACTACAAGGCAGATCAGGCCTGTATAATCGGTTAGATGGTAAACAGGGTGCTACCACATGTGGCATTTGTTGGTATTTGTTAGCCGTAAGGGACCTGCCAGTTCCTCATAATGTCACAGAACTGTATTCATTCTCAGGGAAGATGAACTATTATACTCAGTTCATACCGCATGCTGCACAAATCGCAGTTCCATTGCATCGCTTGTGTCTTAAGAACGTCCCCTTTGTTTGGATAGATAAGTGCCAAGAAACTTTTGAAAAACTTAAAGATGCATTGCTCAATAATCGATTTTTGGTTCACTTTGTTCTTGACAAACCAATGGTGTTGCAAGTTGACGCTTCTTCTTACAGAATCTCTGCAATGCTTTCACACAGATTTGGTGATATAGATGGGCCTATTGCTCTCGCATTAAAAGTATTGTCCAAAGCTCAGCGTAACTGTTCCAAAAAAAATGGAAAAAGGGATCGTATGACATCGCTGGCCGGGAGGCCCCATTTGGGGAAGTTCGTTCGCGAAGTGCAAGTCTTATTTCAGTCGACGCCGCATTGGGCGACTTGCGCGCCGATAATGATGAAATGATGAAATGATGATGATTAGTACAACGCAACACCCATTCCATGAGCGGAGAAAATCTTCAACCCTGCCGGGAATCGAACTCGGGCCTGTTTGCATGGGAGGCGAGCACGTTACCACCCAGTTAAGCAGGCGAACAACTGTTAACAACTAGAGAAAGAATCATTGGCTGTTGTGCATGGCGTCACCAAATTCCACCACTATTTGTATGGAAGAAAATTATACTTAGTAACGCGTCACAAGCCATTGCAGTCCTTGTTTCATCCGATGAATACTGTTCCTCTACGAACTGCCCAAAAATTGCAAAGATGGGCTTTGTTGTTGTCTCAATACCAGAAGGAGATTGTGTATCGTCCGACAGCTCAACATGATCATGCGGACGGACTTTCACGTCTTCCGATTGGCCCTGATACAGACTTTGACGCTTCTGCTACATCTTGTTATCACGTCGATACTCAGGATTCTGAATGCTTCAATCCTTTCCTCTGAACTATAGAAAAATTACACAGGCCACAGAAGGTGATTCAGATTTGAACATTCTGCTAAAATACATTTGCACATCTTTCCCTCGCTCATTGCATTGCGTAAAGAACTCTGTAGTGCGCTATTATTTTGCACATCGGCATGGCCTCGCTATGCAGCAAGGTGTGATTCTTGTTCAAAATGACAGTGGACAGACGTGTGCTGCTTCCCAAAGCTTTGCAAAAAGAACTGTTGCAGTCACTTCACCGAGGACACTGGGTGATATTTCGTACGACACGGTTAGTTTGTTGATTGTGATCGAGTTTCCTTTTGCTGTGCCAATGAACTCGACAACGTCATGTAGCACAGCTCAGGCGTTGTCCTCTACTTTTTGCCTCGGAGGTTTGCAAAACTCATGGTGTCGCACAACGGCCCCAGTTCAAGTCAAATGAATCTGAATCATTCTGTGAACACAATGGCGTACTGCATCTAACTATTGCACCGTTCCATCCGCATCCAAACGGCGAAGCAGAACGGTTTGTCAGAACCTTCAAGCGGCAGATGACCAAACTTCGCACCGCCTACACCAGGCACCAAGAATTGCAAGTGTTTCCCGCCTCCTATCCTTCGCATCCACGAGATGGACCACCGCTGGCGGAATTGCTTCACGGCCGCCGCCATCTGACACTGCTCCACCTGCTCCACCCTCCTCAGCATCCGGCGCCGAAGGAACGCCGGCAGATCGCTTCACTTATATTGTTTTTTCAAGGCTTTTAGCGGCAGTAGACGGTGGGGGCGAGGTAGATCCTTCGTCGGCGCGAGCATGCATCTCATTTCGGATCCAGACGCATTGCCGCGCCGACACCACAACCAAATTCGCCACTGTCATGTACACGGTGATCCTTCGTATTTCTTCCCCCAGGTTCACGGATCTCGAGGACAGCGCGACCACAGCACCCGCCAGATGGCGTCATCACGACACAGCGGGACGACCCCATGGAGACTTCGCCTCCTCCGTCTCCTCTCGTCCAACCGATGGAGCTGGGACCCGCCCACACTGGCTGCAGCTGGCGCCTTGTACATCTTCGTATGAGGCTGCGGAAGTGGACGGGTATCCTTCTGGGCGTTTCCCGTGCGATATTTACAGTAGATGGCGGGGTACGACTGGAATTCTGACGTACCCAGCAGCCACAGCTTCCAGTCCATCGCAGCGTCCACGTTCCTACCGCCCCTCCCGTTGACGTGTTCATTGCACGACAACGGTCCGTCGCTTTGGGAGGGTAGGGGTGGGGGGGAGGAGGAATGTTAGACGTAAAGTCAAGCGCCGGTGCCGGCCGGTGTGGCCGAGCGGTTCTAGGAGCTTCAGTCTGGATCCGCGAGACCGCTACGGTCGCAGGTTCGAATCCTGCCTCAGGCATGGATATGTGTGCTGTCCTTAGGTTAGTTAGGTTTAAGTAGTTCTAAGTTCTAGGGGACTGATGACCTCAGATGTTAAGTCCCGTAGTGCTCAGAGCCATTTGAACCATTGAGCCAAGCGCCGGCACGCCAGTCGGGAACGAGAGAGAAGAGATGGCTGTGAGAAGACCGCAGCCAATTGCACACCGACCGACCTCTATCCAGGACGACAACGAGACGGTAGCGGCCCCTATGTGGAGAGGACATAAGTCCCGCGCCATAATGCTCGCGACCCAGTTAAAGAGTAGCTTCGAGACTACTAACTTCTAGAGATACCATTACTTCCTTTCTGCGTGATTGTTGTGTTGTTGAATTAATTTAGTTATTTCGTACAAGTCAGTGCAGATTGCTAGGTGATTTGAAATACGCGCGTTGGCTTCAGGCGCCACCCACAGAACAGGGAAGAAGAAGGTCAATGGTCGGTTAGCCTTAACTATATGAAGATTTTATCTGTTGTTTCGGATATTCTTCTTCTGTGATGGATGCACACGCATTGCCCGGACTCTTACGGGACTCGGTAAGATTGTCTGCCAACGAGTAATGAGTGTAATGGGCAGGGGCACTACGAATGTAGTGTGTGAACATTAAGTTGGGAATGTGGGTCTCACAGGTGCTTGCAAGGGATAAATCCCTGCAGTCCCATTATCCTGTGTGCCCTCAGTGGCGCAGATGGATAGAGCACGTGCCATGTAAGCAGGAGATCATTGGTTCGAGCCCCAGTCGGGACACACATTTTAGACTGTCCCCGTTGATGTATATCAACACCTGTCGACAGCTTAGGGTCTTGATTTAATTATTATTTCATTCTAAGAGAGCTGCATGGTTACTGATGGTATCTGTTCCACATATAGGCGAGATTCTTTGTCAAGTAGATGGTCAACTAGAAGAAGACCGTCAACATTTGCAGTTTAGTCTTTTATTTACAACTAACAACAAACAAATATCTTGTTGCTAACAGTCAACTAGGAAAGCAGTACACGTATTGCCATTAGCGTGATACATCGCCAGCCACCAACCTAAAAACATCTAAGGGATATAAGAGGTTAAAGCATAGAAGAATTATAAAAGCATACTCTTAATTCTATAGCGCCAATCGCGAATTGGAAATGTGGGTAAATTATAGTTATACACCGAGTGAAAAAATATCGAAACAGCAAGAAGGAATTGTGCGACATAAGTGGAAGTTGGTAGATGTGCTTCTGCATCTCTGAGATGATGATTAGCCACATTTCCCTCCAATGGCATGACAATGGCGTTAGTAGTGCCACTATGAGGATGCAAATCAGGTTTTCTTTGAATACAAGCTGTAACGATAGTGAGCGCTAGATACCACTGAGATTGGATGTGGTGAGTTGACGTTAGCCAAGAATGTCTTTAAGGTATCAACACCTCGCTGTGTTTGATCGAGGTCGTGTAATAAGGCTACGGAGAGCCGGATGATCCGTCTGTGATACTGTAGAAAGCGGTAAGCCACATGGCACTACCAAGAGGGAAGACCATCGTGTTCGGTGTACGGCTCTGGCATATCTTACTGCATATGCAGCAGTAGTCTGAGCAGCAGCTGTCACAACAGTGACACTAAAATCTGTTATAAATGGTTTACTCCAAGGACAGCTACCAGCCAGATGCCCTGCACCGTACATCCCAGTGACCCCATCCACCGCCATTTACGACTTTGGCGGTGTCAAGCGAGAGCTCCCCGGGGGGGGTTGGATGGGGGTCTGTTCTTTTATGATGAAAGCTAGTTCTGCCTCAGTGCCAATGATGGCTGTGTGTTCGTTAGAAGGAGGCCAATTGATGGCCTGCAACCAACCGCTCCGTGTGCTAGACAGACTGGACCTACACCTGCGATTATGTTGTGGAGCGCGATTTCGCATGACTGGAGGAGCACCCTGACTGAAAAATTTTTACGTCATTGTGGTGACTCGACCTGCCATTCTTGAACCGTATACCAGGGAGTGTTTTCCAACAGGAAAACGCTCGACCACATACCACTGTTGTAACTCAACATGCTCTACAGGGCGTCGACATGTGTCCTTGACCCTCTCGATCACTATACCTGTCTGCATACGGGACATCATAGACGACAACTCCAGCGTCATCCACAAATGGTGTTAACCATCCCTGTATGGTCTGACCAAGTGCAACAAATATGGATGGATTTCCATCCCACAAACTCACATCCGGCATCTGAATAACACTGTGCATGCATTTTTGCATGCTCGCATTCAACATTTTGGCAGTTGCACCTGTTATCAATGCACCAGAATTTCACATTTGAAATGGCTTATCCAGCGCACGCGTTAACTTGTGGTCTTTCAATGCTATTCACTTTAATGTGTTACCTAGACAAATGAACACTCGAAATTTAATTCCCCTGCATTAATATTTTGTAATGCTGGATTTTTTCCGTCATTGTACTAGAGTCACCCTCCTCAACATGACGTGAGGTGGCTTGTAGAATATAAATGGAGGTGTAGAAGTAAGTTGTAACTGAAGGTACAGACACAAACCGAAGCCGCGGGCTACAGCTGAGCTACAGATCGCTGCAATCCGCAGCAGTCGCGGCGGCAGCGAACGCTCTGCTAGCATCAATCAGCGATGTAACGGCGTGTTTACCCCGCTCGCCCAATAACGGCGCAATATCCGCTTGGATTTATTTCAATTACTGCTGCACTGATGCAATTACAGTCAGATTAACGATCACGCGCCGCCGACTAGCAGCCCGCCTGAATATTTACTGTACGCTCGGATGGGCAGCGTGGCGCCCTACCCCGGATAACTGCTAGGCCTATCTTCTGGTATAAACGCAGCCTGCAAAAAACGCCTTCTCTCGCTGTGGCCATCGGAGCAACGGAACACTGCCTTGAAGTTTCACTCCAATTTACACTCAAAAGCATTTCACTTCGCCCGTGATCTGTAGGGTCGCGCTCGACAGTGTTTACGCCCATTAGATAGAAATAACATAGAAAATAGGCGTCCGTCCTGTCATTTCGAACGAACAGAATTCATTACACGGATGCCACCAACGATAATGAATGTCTTTCTTGGTGCTGTCTGCCTCACGCTGCTAGGCGGTATTAAAGAACGAAATCACAATCCCCTAAACGAAAGAATGTCCGAGCGAACGCGAGGAAACTATAGTGCACTGAAGGATTCAGTTTTTTGATGGATCTACCAAATCTTACTACGATGAAGTGCGTTATCAGGTACTGGCTCATATTGAGATGGTCAGGAACTGTACGTACTAATAACGGCAGCGAACTATGTATCAAGGATGGTGACGCTAAAAGTTGCTCATGTACATTCATGATGAAATTTCAGAACGCAGTGAAAAGTTTTAAACTTGACGAAGCCAGTTGATGCTGATGTATTGCTAATAATCGAAAAACGTAATCATGTACTGAAGTAAAAAGATTAAAAACTACAACATTAGTCTAGGTGTTGCAAAATTAATTAGGAAAGCGTATGCCCTCTAGTATACAAGGCGTCCAAAAATGAATGGTCAGTATTTAGTGATATGACAGGAACGATCAATCGACGGGAAGAAGTCTGTTAAATATGGGCTCTAAAATGCATTCCGAAGAGGTATGACCATTTGCTCGTCTCAGGTACTGTGAAACATGTCTCTTCTGGACACGTCTTTTATAAACACGTGTCTTCCAATCAAAAAGTACGCATAGTTCTTAAGGAACGAATTTTAGAACCCAAGTTTACTGTATATTTATTTCTTATTTTGGAAGATATTAGCTCCTCCCAAAATATGGAAAGCAAACAGCTTTCAGTAGAAGAGCTTCGTTACACAATCTCTAAGATGAAGAAATGCTCATAGCTCTTAAGATTTGCGTTTTAGATTCCATGCTTGCTAGATCGTTTTTTTTTTTTTTTTCGAAGAATAGTTTTTGTCATATCCCTGAATATCAACTATTCCTCCTCGGAGGTAGCTAAGACATGCCAATAGATCTAGAACGATTAAATACTCGTATAGCAGGTGATATCTTTTGCTAACTTACTGTGGACGATGTGAACCAACCCGGCTAGCTGCCCACGTTCGCTCCTGGGATTCGGGGAGGAGCATCAGTCTTGAATCGAATCCGACCATTGGATTAACGGTAAATATCGGTCTGCCGGCCAGGGTAAACTTGGTTTTAGGTAGATTCCCTCTCCTCACTAGGTGCCCGATAGCCCGTGTCAAACGTTTCGCAAACATTTCTGAAACATCTTCGCATTTACACATGGATAACGCTAGAAGTAAACGGTTGTGTTACACATCACGGGTAGAAAGGCGGGCGATAGGAAGAGTATGTGACAAACCTGTGCCACGAACATTACCGGATTCAGATTAAAATGTCAGTCAAGTGAAGATAAGAGATAAGATCTCGAAAAAGAATGTAGTGGTCAATGAGAAATTACGTGACGGATACAATTTCTTCACGTTTATAGCAGACGAATTGTGTCACAGACCTTTTATCGAAGCTTTGTACTCCTTTCTTTAGCATTGGAAAGAGCCTGCAATATTTTAAATAACATTTGTTCAAACAGTAATCGTAGACCTCAATCCCGCCGTCAGGAAACCGTCTCCTCTACTGTGCTAAACGTAAGCAAAATCGCCAGTCAGGTACCTTGACTGTCATATCAAGTGTTGAAAGTGTTGACCTCGAACGTTGATACTTCCTGTAAAGCGATTTCGGGCAAAAATTAATGAACTCAGAATTTAATCTGGACGTATCGCAGCACACGCGGGTGTAACAATACATGTCTTGCCTTGGTGGTAGTCGTCGATGTTTCCTCGTGTACTTCTTGTTTTAATTTACCCACAGATAAAAGTCGAGAGCTGTTAAGTCTTGTCAGTGTGAAGCTCATTTTGTGTGTCCCAAACTACAGACCGAGCCATCTCCAAACGCTCTGTTAAGAAAGGCTGAAGTTATCTGTGTGGAACGAAACTATTGATGGAGCAGATTGTGGAAACGATAAAAGGCATTGGAATGCGCTATTTGTAGAACAATACTTTAGCAGTTACCACTAGCACATTCAAGTTGCTCCGTGGTGACGCAGGAGTATGTGCCGTTCGTTGCAGCTGCTAAAATGCCGCTAACATTTATCTGAACTTTTTACCGCCTATGGCTGGCGCTGGCGGCTCACGGTTTTTTCTCGTGATTCCACGATCATAAACTGTGTATGATGTTCAGTGTACGATCATGGTATGGCGAGAAAACCGACGAGCAGCCAGCACTTGCCATAGTGGCCGAAAATTCTGAAGGTGGCTTTAACATAAGCCGAAACTGGTAAATAAATATTACTGGGATCTCGACTGTTGATTGAACCTAAATATCGCTGCACTCCATAGACAATGTTGTCTAAATTTATGGTTTATGTGATCAGTTTCTGTTCTCATTAATGGACATCTTTTACTCTGCATACATCCAAGTCCCATTAAATTTATTCGGAAGGCTCGCAAAGATAGGTCGTGCGAGCTTGGTGTGATCAGAGTAGCTCTCAGCTGCTCTAACAGTTTGCCCACATTCGTCGTAAACAGAATCCTTAACCACTTTTTCAACAGTGGTATACATTTCGCTAATCTGAATAGCATCAGGAGCAAGTTATCTAATCGCTACAGCAGCGAAGTTCTGACTGATGGGCTTCAAGCACACAGTTAAACAAATGTGTTTGGTTACTCTAGACTCAGTATGGCAGACATTGGAGTGGCTGCATGTTCTGACTTCACGACGTGGTTAGCAGAAATGTTATCTGATTGCAGTTTGATACTGCTACGCATACGTTGTGTCGCCATAAAGTTCTTCGAAGGCTCTTTCCAATAGCACAAAACATAGAACATAACTGATGCAAAAAAATGCAAGTGACATAAAGCAGCAGCAGCCAGCCGAGAGAGACGCAGCAACACGGGAGTAACCGATTTTGTGACTTTTACAAGTTCCTAACCAGGAGCCGATTGTACAATTTCATCTGTGTGCTTTGATAGTTTAGTTTCTTGAGTTTCTTCGTGTTAGTTTAATATCTAGTAGCCATAGCTGTCGCGTTTTCATTTGCGTCGGAAAGAAAACCAATTTTGTGACATATTACAAGTTCCTAGTCAGGGGTGAATTATTTAGTCTCCGCTCAGTGCTTCGGTAGTTAGGTTTTTGAATCTCTGCGTATTAATCTAATTTATTAGAGACAGTTCCTGTGTTTTCGTGAGGATCTACAGTAGAGTTCCGCAGCGCATGGCGATAGTCCGTTACGTAGGTAATTTAGTTTTCCACGGTCACTGGCGTGGATAGGGACTGTGATTGTTGTGTGCGGACGCGAGCCGAGTCGCTGACACTTTGCACTCTTGCAGCGTACCGAATGCAGTATGTGTTGCCTATCATCGAGGCATCTGCTCGACTGGAGCAAATTCGAACTTCCTGATTGGCTTCTAAGATATCTTTCTCAAATCATAGACACCCATTCTCGACCCGTGGCGGCTCATTTCACGATCGATAACTTTTAGTTCAAAAATGGTTCAAATGGCTCTGAGCACTCTGCGACTTAACTTCTGAGGTCATCAGTCGCCTAGAACTTAGAACTAATTAAACCTAACTAACCTAAGGACATCACACCATCCATGCCCGAGGCAGGATTCGAACCTGCGACCGTAACGGTTGACCGGTTCCAGACTGTAGCGCCTAGAACCGCACGGTCACTCCGGCCGGCTAACTTTTAGTTGGCGGCTCACCCAGGGGGCGCGGATTACTCCCTTGAGAGGTTATCGCTGCGTCTTCAAATCCGGCCGCCAGAGTGGCGTCTAAAGAGAGGCCTCCGAAGACAGTGGTGCAGGCAGTTGACGGGTAGTTTTCGAACAGTGTGGAGTCGAGGGCTGCGCAGTGCTTGGAGTGACGGACACGTGGTGCGAAGCGCTTGCACGTCTTTTCCGGATCGTCGTTCACTCTTCTTCGTCAGGACTGGCAAGGATCAAAAGTCACGTTGGCTATAGCTGTACGCAACTAGTTGTTCAGCTCTGTGCACCGATTTCCCGCTCTGCAAGCTGTTTGAACAGTTGTTCTTTATGTCCATGGATTGTCATGCATGCCGCATTATTTGGCTCTGTGATTATACCACTAGCCTCGGTGCTTTGTGTGATTTTGAAGTACCTTGCCTTAATATGCTGGCCAGCGTTTCCTCTCAAAAATTTACCATGGTTGATGTAGTTATGGTTATGTAATTTGCCTAATTGTCACAAGCCTTATCTAGCTTCTTTATTAAAATATTGTTTGTTTTGAACTTTTTATGCAAGAGAAGCAGCTTTTCTAAGTTTTAACAGTCGTTCTCACGATGTTTTAGAAGCTGGTGGGCTCTCTGGTATTACTTAAGAGCATGTTGAGAGCTCCAGCTAATGGTAAGACCCTAGCGAGTTGTTTATTATGTTCCTTCCTGGAAGAAATTACAGCTTCCTTTCTGTAGTTCTCTGTTAGTGAAGCTAATTTCCTAGGGCGTTTGGACTTACTGGAAACGCCCTGTAGATGCAATCATGGTTAAACCATAACTTTACTTGTAGTGTGATCCTATCAGCCACTTATATTTCTTGTTTGTTAACAACACTTACTAAGCTGCTAGGAGAGTGTTTCATGTTGGCGGCTTCTTGCTGCTGGCGCCTGGCCTACTTGTGACCATGTGCACGGCTCTCGAGCATTTCCTAGGGCAGCTTGCTGCTTGTCTGCAGTCACGCGCCTTGGCTGTATGTGCTCAGGTTATCTTACGATATCTGGCTTGCACTGTAGATGAAATTTTGCCTTTGGTTAACTGGCTTTGCATAAGAAGTTTTTCCTTTAATGTTTAAAACATAATCTACACTTGTTCTAAGTTTACTGCAAATTTTTTCGTGTACACCTTCTGGTAGTCTGCCTAATGTCTTGAAGAAATTATTTTAATTCGCTAGTTTATTTAAATTGTTTAATTTAAAAATTATGAAACGCCCATTGTTGTTAAAGTCATTTTCCTTGAATTACGTTGTTTTTATTATTATTGTAATTTAAGGATAGGCTCATTCACCATTTGGAACGCCATTATCTTTGTAATAGCTAATTAACTTCAATAATCTTTTACCAGGATACAGATTCACTGGCTGCTTTTCAAGGATTTATTGACAGAGTGGGAGAGTGGCCATGTACGTAAAAAGTAATATTCCGTTAGAGCCCGTAGAAGTATCATGGCACTGCACTAAACGTTGATTTGACTGTTATGAAGGGGCAGTTGGATTTAGTGAAACTAAACTTCTAATAGTTATTATTTATAGACCCCTGACTCAAGGTATGTATGGTTAAATGATGATGGCGTCCTCTTGGGTAAAATATTCCGGAGGTAAAATAGTCCCCCATTCGGATCTCCGGGCGGGGAATACTCAAGAGGACGTTGTTATCAGGAGAAAGAAAACTGGCGTTCTATGGATCGGAGCGTGGAATGTCAGATCCCTTAATCGGGCAGGTAGGTTAGAAAATTTACAAAGGGAAATGGGTAGGTTGAAGTTAGATATAGTGGGAATTAGTGACGTTCGGTGGCAGGGGAAACAAGACTTATGGTCAGGTGAATACAGGTTTATAAATACAAAATGAAATAGGGGTAATGCAGGAGTCGGTTTAATAATGAATAAAAAATAGGAGTGCGGGTAAGCTACTACAAACAGCATAGTGAACGCATTATTGTGGCCAAGATAGACACGAAGCCCATGCCATGCCCAAGGTTGTATACATGGAAGAATCCTGGAGATACCATAAGGTATCAGATAGATTATATAATGGGAAGACAGAGATTTAGGAACCATATATTAAATTGTAAGACATTTCAAGGGGCATATGTGGACTCTGACCACAATCTATTGGTTATGAACTGCAGATTAAAACTGAAGAAACTGCAAAACGGTGGGAATTTAAGGAGATGGGACCTGGATAAACTGACTAAACCAGAGGTTATACAGAGTTTCAGGGAGAGCATAAGGGAACAATTGACAGGAATGGGGGAAAGAAATACAGTAGAAGGAGACTGGGTTGGTCTGAGGAATGAAATAGTAAACATAGCAGAGGATCAAATTGGTAAAAAGACGATGGCTAGTAGAAATCCTTGGGTAACAGAAGAAATATTGAATTTAATTGATGAAAGGAGAAAACATAAAAATGCAGTAAATGAAGCAGGCAAAAGGGCGTACAAACGACTCAAAAATGAGATCGACAGGAAGTGCAAAATGGCTAAGCAAGGATGGGTAGTGGAGAAATGTAAGGATGTAGAGGCTTATCTCACCCTCAGAATTCAAGAAGAATATAATAATTTCAATCCCAAAGAAAGCAGGTGTTGACAGATGTGAAAATTACCGAACTATCAGTTTAATAAGTCAAAGCTGCAAAATACTAACACGAATTCTTTACAGACGAATGGAAAAACTGGTATAAGCCGACCTTGGGGAAGATCAGTTTGGATTCCGTAGAAATGTTGGAACACGTGAGGCAATACTGACCTTACGACTTATCTTAGAAGAAAGATTAAGGAAAGGCAAACCTACGTTTCTAGCATTTGTAGACTTAGAGCAAACTTTTGACAATGTTGACTGGAATACTCTCTTTCAAATTCTAAAGGTGGCAGGGGTAAAATACAGGGAGCGAAAGGCTATTTACAATTTGTACAGAAACCAGATGACAGTTATAAGAGTCGAGGGGCATGAAAGGAAAACAGTGGTTGGGAAGGGAGTAAGACAGGGTTGTAGCCTCTCCCCGACGTTATTCAATCTGTATATTGAGCAAGCAGTAAAGGAAACAAAAGAAAAATTCGGAGTAGGTGTTAAAATCCATGGAGAGGAAATAAAAACTTTGAGGTTCGCCGATGACATTGTAATTCTGTCAGAGACAGCAAAGGACTTGGAAGAGCAGTTGAACGGAATGGATAGTGTCTTGAAAGGCCGATATAAGATGTACATCAACAAAGGCAAAACGAGGATAATGGAATGTAGTCGAATTAAGTCGGGTGATGCTGAGGGAATTAGATTAGGAAATGAGACACATAAAGTAGTAAAGGAGTTTTGCTATTTGGGGACCAAAATAACTGATGATGGTCGAAGTAGAGACTGGCAATGGCAAGGAAAGCGTTTCTGAAGAAGAGAAATTTGTTAACATCGAGTATAGATTTAAGTGTCAGGAAGTCGTTTTTGAAAGTATTTGTATGGAGTGTAGCCATGTATGGAAGTGAAATTTGGACGATAAATAGTTTGGACAGGAAGAGAATACAAGCTTTCGGAATGTGGTGCTACAAAAGAATGCTGAAGATTAGTTGGGTAGATCACATAACTAATGAGGAATTATTGAGTAGAATTGGGGAGAAGACGAGTTCGTGGCACAACTTGACAAGAAGAAGGGACCGGTTGGTAGGACATGTTCTGAGGCATCAAGGGATCACAAATTTAGCATTGGAGGGCACCGTGGAGGGTAAAAATAGTAGAGGGAGACCAAGAGCCGAATACACTAAGCACATTCAGAAGGGTGTAGGCTGCAGTAGGTACTTGCACAGGATAGAGTAGCATGGAGAGCTGCATCAAACTAGTCTCAGGACTGAAGACCGCAACAACAACAACGACTCAAGGTAGAGAAGGTTCTTGCTTCACTTTATACGAAGTATCAAAAATTAGTTACCGTGTTTGTGGTGACTTCAATATTAACTTTGTACGCAATTGTGCAAGAAAAAGGATGTTTGAAGATCTCATAAACTCATATGGTCTGATGCAGGCTATGTTTTTTTTTTCCAGCCAGGGTTAAGAGGAACAGTAGAACAGCAATAGAAAATATTTGTATTCATTCTTCCTTATATTAGATGGGCATTCTGTTAGTAAAAGTTTGAATGGCTTTCAGATCATGATGCACAAATTTTAACACAAAAGTTCTTGTACTCAAAAATGTTATATATAATCACAAACTGTATAGGAAAGCTAATCCAAAAGCAGGAGAGCGTTTTTTAAACCTCGTTAAGGAACAAGAGTGGCAGGATGTTTATAGTTCTGATAACATAGATGACAAATATAATGCTTTCCTTAACACATTTCTCGTGCTCCTTGAAAGTTACTTTCCATTAGAGCATTCTAAACAGGATACTAGCAGTAAAATATATAACTCCCACTTCGTTCTACAAGATAACCTTATCCCACTAGTCACCTGGGTGGCTGCATAGTGGGACCCCACGAGTCACCTGGGTGGCTGACTAGTGGGACCGAGATATCATGTAGAACAAAGTGGGATTTATATCAAAGTGTTAAAAGCAGTCAAAATCAAGCTACAGAAACCCATTATAAACATTATTGTAAGGTGCTTAAAACGTTATTAAGAAGGCAAAGAGTATCTGGTACGCTAATAGAATAGCTAATTCACAGGATAAAATTAAAACTCTATTGTCAGTTGTGAAGAAAGTGTCTGGTCAGCAGCACAAGGTCGATGATATAAAATCATATATATGTACAGTATTTAACAAACATTTTCGAGCTTGTGAATTAATTAAAAATTTAGTTTTTACAGGGAATCATAACTATGCTGGAAAATGCCTTTCCGAGATGGATGTCTGAAATACTCCTCCGTGAGATTGACTCAGTAATTAAATAACTAAAAACTAAGGACTTTCATGGACATGATGGAGTGTCTGGCAGAATATCAAAGTACTCTCTGCACATGTTAGCCCTCTACTTAGCCATATTTGTAACTTTTCCTTTAAGAATGATCAGTTTCCTGAACGATTAAAGTACTCAGTAGTAAAGCCACTTTATAAAAAAAGGGAGAAAGGGATGATTCAGACAATTTCAGACCCATTTCTATGCCATCAGTGTCTGCTAAAGTTGTTGAAAAGGCTCTATATTTAAGGATAATTGATCATTTTATTTAACATAATTTGCTATCAAATGTACAGTTCCGCGTCAGAAGTTGTTTAAAAACTGAATATGCTATATTCTCTTTCGTCTGTGAGGTACTGGATAGGCTGAGCAAAAGGTTTCGAACGCTAGCCATCTTTTTTCATTTAACTAAGGCGTTTGACTGTGTTGATCACAAAATATTGCACCAGAAGTTAGACCATTATGGAATCCGGGGAGTAGCTCACAGTTTGTTCACCTTTACTTTAACATCAGACAGAAAGACATTATTCACAGTGTTGAGAATGGCTGTAATGTGAGGCCCGAGTGGAGCGCAGTCGAATGGTGGTGGGGGGTGGGGGGGGAGGGAGGGATGGGGTCGCCCCAGCGATCACTGCTGGGGCCACTCCTGTTCCTTATTTCTATGAATGATATGCCCTCTAGTATTACAGGTAACTCTAAAATATTTCTGTTTGCTGATGACACTAGCTTCATAGTAAAGGATGTGTGCAACATTGGCTCTGTTTCAAGTAGTGCAATTCATGACATATGTTCATGGCTTCTAGAAAATAAAGTAACTTTAAATCTCAGTACTGCACAATTCAACAAAACCCGACAGTTAATTTCACAGACTGTGCATATGATTAGTGAAGCTCAACATTTCCAATTGCTAGGTGTTCAGATAGATAGTAAAGTGTCGTGGAAAGCCCACGTTCAGGATCTTGGTCAAAGACTTAATGCTGCCATTTTTATTATTCGAGTGGTATCTGAAGTAAGTGACAGATCGACAGGAAAAGGAGTCTACTTTCCTCACTTTCATTCGTTTATGTCGTATGGTATATTTTGGGGTAAGTCTTCCCATTCTCGAAGGATCTTTTTGGCTCAGAAACGGACACTCCAGGCAATAAGTGGTGTAAGTTAGTGAATCTTTTGTAGACCCCTGTTCACTAGTCTGGGTATTTTGATAGTGGCCTCTAAATACATATATTCTTTACGGTCGTTTCAGCTTATTCCCAAGAATTATCAGCATCCAGTTAATACTGGGCAGAAATCCAATCTGTGTTAGCGTCGTACTTCCTTGACTCTTGTGCAGAATGGTCTGCATTATACTGATACATCCATTTTCAATACGTTACCACAAGAATTCAAAAATCATAGCAGTAATGGACGCGCTTTCATATCGAAACTGAACAATTACCGCATGGGTCACTCCTGTTCCGTCGAGGAGTTCCTTGAAAAATTAAGCAGATTCCTGTGTCATATTGTTGAATGCGTTTATATACTTGTGGCTTGTCTCTTTTGGGTTCACAAATATATTATTTTATCTTTTACTGCTTTTATGGTGTAATTTCATGTAGTGACATGTCCCATGACCTTGGAAATTTGCTCCTCAATTTGCTCCTACGTGACTTGGCGAGTAAAATAAAAAAATAAAAGAAAGAGAACTTGATCCCCATGACATGACTTGGACATTTGTCGCAAATATTTTCAAACACTCTGCGTACGTAGACCTTTGTATAATACATAGGCAGTAAATGATAGCTGTTCACGCCATATCACAGTGTCGTAGGGCACGTTGAGATGAACAACTTGATATAAGGCCCTTGCAGTCTATCAAGCAGGAAAGTAAGCTCAAATTGGCCTAAAAATGCTACCTAGCTACAGTAAATGCGCACGACTCCTGATTTTCAATATCGTCTCGCTCTCTTATTTTACCAGCTTAGTCGACTGTTCAGTTAAAAGTATCAATGTAAACTTTCATGTGGGGGTAATGATAGGAAGAAGATTTTTCTACACATTATGCAAAAACTAATCACGCTTGCAATTCGAAACAAACTACCTTAAAGGAACAGGGAGAAGGCCAGACAAAGAAAATTATTTAAGTGCTGATTTTATGCTTTTAAAATTAACAATACTTTGCGGTAAAATTAATACAAACGACAATTTTACATTTCGTAAGAGAAGAACAAGAGTTTTTTTCATATCGAAGGACGCTTTTAGCCATAATCTTGAGGGACGTGCTTACGTGGCTTTTGCAAGCCAGTTCGAGGTTGCTTCCCCTGCTCAGCATACAACACGTGTCCAGTATCAATCTGTTCATATCGACATCACGTACACCATAGTGATACATTGTAAGCAGTTATCATCTACACCCTGTATATAGCGGTAAACAGTCTTGAATGTCTTCTTCAAATTATCAGTATTTCTTACGGAAATAAATGATAGAAGTAGTCAACCTAGATCCGATTTCTTGACAGTTGCGTTGAATACGCCACAGGTGACTTGCTGCGACGTGCACTTCCGGAAGAAGCACTTCAGGTCTTTCAACCGAGCGACATGCCCTTTTGGTTGTTACATGCAGTCGGGAAGTTCTAAGTCCGAAACCCTTTCTGGATACACTAATTCATGTACACCTCGTTTCCCTAATAGTTTAAAGTTAATGCCAAATTCATTCCTTTAAAACTGGCACGACAGATATTTTTCCTAATGTTCCTTCCTTCTCGTTCATTTCTTCCACTAGATCCGCAAAATATAATCCCTCTTACCTTTGCTGGAATAATCAAGACGTAGTGGGTTGCACAGGTCCAAATGATGCTCACTTGTTAGGTGTTCATATAGATTTCTACGTAAGCGTTGGTGATTTCTTGGATAATAACACAATAAAATGCTCCTGCCAAAGTACACTAAAGAGTCAGTACATTATGACCAACTGTTTATTAACGTGATGGTCCATATTTGGGGCGCAGTGCAGAAGAGATTCTGCGTGGTATGGAATTGTCCAGTTCTTGGTAGGTTTCCAGAGGAGTACGGCACCAAATATCTATGCACGCGTCAAGCGATTCTGGTAAAATATGGGTAGGTGCTTTTTGGAACCGATATTGCACCCTATAGCGTCTCCGATGTGTTCCATTATGTTCAGGAAAATCTCAAGTTTAGTTCAGTATCATGCTCCTCAAGCAAATGTAGCGCGATTCTGTTCTTGTAACGAGACAGTCATCCTGGTTGAAACTTCAATCGCCGTCGGTGAAATCCTGCTTGAAGAGATGCTGGTGCCCAAGAGTATTGTCCACGCAGTCCATGCTACCTTCGATTACTAGCACAGTTCCATGTAATTGCATGTGAAAGTCCAGCATAAAATAATACTGCCCGCAGGCGTGCGTCTGTGGCGAAGTGCATGTTTCGAGTTACAGTTCGCCGGGATGATGGTGTACCTGGGCACGCTACGTTACCTGATGTAAAAATAATCGTGTTTCATACTGTCAGGCGTTACATTTCCATTGATACACGGTACAATCTCGATGATCCCCCTTGCCCACTGCAATCGTATTTGACGATGTTGTTGGGTCAACTTGGGATCACGTAAGGGTCGCCTGCTGCCGAGTAATATTTTCAGCAGTGTGCGCTGAACTGTGTGTTCTGGAACAGTTGTGCCTGCACAAAGCATTGCACTCTGCTGTCAGATCTCCCACAGATCACCCCCGCCTCCCCCACCCACTCCCACTTTTAAGACTTGGCTAGCGTTGGACGTCCACGTTTTCGGATAAAGTGTGTATGCCCAACATATTTCCGCGACAGCGATCTTTCCTCACAGCAGTGACACACATAGAATAGACCAGCTTTTTCCTTTCCGAGTTCTCGTTGTTCCCAGGAGCCAGGCCATAAGAATCTGTCATTTACCAAAGTCGTTCTCGTCTGTGGATTTTCTGTCTGCAGTGTGTCGTCGCTAGAAAGATCCCCACTCGTCCCCGCCCTGCTTATACACTTTCCTTACCGAATCACATTCCCGTAACACAACCAGACAGTATTCAGTCCCACGAAGGACAGTGGTAACAATATTTTTACTCACCAGTACATATCGTAGAATGCATTCATAATGAGGTATACGAATAGGTGTTGCATAAACATGGTACGGTTTACGAACACCACAATCTGCTAAAGTTATATATTTGTTGTCGAGAAGACTGTATCATCTCATACCCGTAAAAGGAATAAATTCTCGCTACGCAACGTACAGATGATATTGGGGTTCATATATGTTAAATACTGAAGAGCCAAAGAAACTGGCACACCTGCCCAACATCGTGTAGGGCCCCCGCAAGCACAAAGAAGTGCCGCAACACGACGTGGCATGGATCAACTAATGTGTGAAATGATGGTGGAGGGAAATGACGCCATGAATCCTGCAGGGCTGTCCATAAATTCGTAAGAGTACGAGGGGGTGAGATCTCTTCTGAACAGTACGTTGCAAGGCATCCCAGATATGCTCATTAATGTTCGTCTGAGGAGTTTGGTGACCAAAGGAAGTGTTTAAATTAATAAGTGTGATCGCATTGTCCCGCTGGGATTGCCAACGTCCGTCGGAATGTACAATGGACGTGAATGGAGTCAGGTGATAAGACAGGATGCTTACGTACTGTCACCTGTCAGAGTCGTATCTGGACGTATCAGGAGTCCCATATCATCCCAACTGCACACGCTCCATACCATTACAGAGCCTCCACCAGCTTGGACAGTCCCCTGCTGACATGCAGGATCCATGGACTCACGAGTTTGCTTCCATACCCGTACACGTCCATCTGCTCGATACAGCCGCGCGGGATTATCCGAGCGGTCTGGGGCGCTGCAGTCATGGACAGTTCGGCTGGTCCCGGAGGATGTTCGAGTTCTCCCTCGGGCATGTGTGTGTGTGTTTGTCCTTAGGATAGTTTAGGTTAAGTAGTGCGTAAGCTGAGGGACTGATGACCTTAGCAGTTAAGTCCCATAAGATTTCACACACATTTGAACATTTTTTGCTCGATACAATTTGAAACGAGACTCGTCCGACCAGACAGCCACTGTGGCCGAGCGGCTGTAGGCGTTTCAGTCCGGAGCCGTGCTGCTGCTACGGTCGCAGGTTCGAATTCTGCCTCGGGCATGGATGTGTGTGATGTCCTTAGGTTAGGTAGGTTTAAGTAGTTCTAAGTCTAGGGGACTGATGACCTAAGATGTTGAGTCTCATAGTGCTTAAAAACCATTTGAACCATTCGTCCCACCAGGCACTATCTTTACAGTCATCAACAGTGGTGTTGACGGGCCCCGGCGAGGCGTAAGACTCTGTGTCGTGCAGTCATCAAGAGTACAGAATTGGGCCTTTAGCTCCGAAATCCCACATCGATATTGTTTCGTTGAATGGTTCGCAAACTGACACTTGTTGATGGCTCAGCATTAAAATCTGCAGCAATTTGCGGAAGGGCTGCAATTCGGTCACGCTGAACGATTTTCTTCAGCCGTCGTTGGTCCCGTTCTTGTGGAATCTTTTACACTCCTGGAAATTGAAATAAGAACACCGTGAATTCATTGTCCCAGGAAGGGGAAACTTTATTGACACATTCCTGGGGTCAGATACATCACATGATCACACTGACAGAACCACAGGCACATAGACACAGGCAACAGAGCATGCACAATGTCGGCACTAGTACAGTGTATATCCACCTTTCGCAGCAATGCAGGCTGCTATTCTCCCATGGAGACGATTGTAGAGATGCTGGATGTAGTCCTGTGGAATGGCTTGCCATGCCATTTCCACCTGGCGCCTCAGTTGGACCAGCGTTCGTGCTGGACGTGCAGACCGCGTGAGACGACGCTTCATCCAGTCCCAAACATGCTCAATGGGGGACAGATCCAGAGATCTTGCTGGCCAGGGTAGTTGACTTACACCTTCTAGAGCACGTTGGGTGGCACGGGATACATGCGGACGTGCATTGTCCTGTTGGAACAGCAAGTTCCCTTGCCGGTCTAGGAATGGTAGAACGATGGGTTCGATGACGGTTTGGATGTACCGTGCACTATTCAGTGTCCCCTCGACGATCACCAGTGGTGTACGGCCAGTGTAGGAGATCGCTCCCCACACCATGATGCCGGGTGTTGGCCCTGTGTGCCTCGGTCGTAAGCAGTCCTGATTGTGGCGCTCACCTGCACGGCGCCAAACACGTATACGACCATCATTGGCACCAAGGCAGAAGCGACTCTCATCGCTGAAGACGACACGTCTCCATTCGTCCCTCCATTCACGCCTGTCGCGACACCACTGGAGGCGGGCTGCACGATGTTGGGGCGTGAGCGGAAGACGGCCTAACGGTGTGCGGGACCGTAGCCCAGCTTCATGGAGACGGTTGCGAATGGTCCTCGCCGATACCCCAGGAGCAACAGTGTCCCTAATTTGCTGGGAAGTGGCGGTGCGGTCCCCTACGGCACTGCATAGGATCCTACGGTCTTGGCGTGCATCCGTGCGTCGCTGCGGTCCGGTCCCAGGTCGACGGGCACGTGCACCTTCCGCCGACCACTGGCGACAACATCGATGTACTGTGGAGACCTCACGCCCCACGTGTTGAGCAATTCGGCGGTACGTCCACCCGGCCTCCCGCATGCCCACTATACGCCCTCGCTCAAAGTCCGTCAACTGCACATACGGTTCACGTCCACGCTGTCGCGGCATGCTACCAGTGTTAAAGACTGCGATGGAGCTCCGTATTCCACGGCAAACTGGCTGACACTGACGGCGGCGGTGCACAAATGCTGCGCAGCTAGCGCCATTCGACGGCCAACACCGCGGTTCCTGGTGTGTCCGCTGTGCCGTACGTGTGATCATTGCTTGTACAGCCCTCTCGCAGTGTCCGGAGCAAGTATGGTGGGTCTGACACACCGGTGTCAATGTGTTCTTTTTTCCATTTCCAGGAGTGTATCAGCCGCAGCGATGTCGGAGATTTGATGTTTTACTGGATTCCTGACACTCACTGTACAATCGTGAAATGGTCGTACGGGAAAATCTCCACTTCATCGCTGTCTCGCAGACGCTGTGTCCCATCGCTATAACACCACGTTCAAACTCACTTAAATCTTGATAACGTGCCATTGTAGCGGCAGAAACCGATCTAACAACTGCGCCAGACACTTGTCTTTTATAGGCTTTACCGACCGCAGCGTCGTATTCTGCCTGTTTACTTATCTCTGTATTTGAATACGCATGCATATAGCAGTTTCTTTGGCGCTTCAGTGTAGTTTACAGGATAGCTGTCACAGGAAAAAAGGGTTCAAATGGCTCTGAGCACTATGGGACTCAAGGTCTGAGGTCATTAGTCCCCTAGAACTTAGAACTAGTTAAACCTAACTAACCTAAGGACATCACACACGTCCATGCCCGTGGCAGGATTCGAACCTGCGACCGTAGCGGTCTCGCGGTTCCAGACTGCAGCGCCTAGAACCGCACTGCTACTTCAGCCGGCATGTGTCACAGTCTATCAAGTGCGACGAGCAGTAAACTGTGCACTAGGGCTAAGACCTGCTCGTGTGTGAAACAACGAAAACAAAGCGACATGCACTTCGTGTACGGTGATGTAATTTGCAGGGAGGCGAGAATCAGCTTGCCGGAATCGGGAGCATTCGTCATAAAGATTGCCGTGTATCATGGCTTGTTCAGAGTTCATTTTGGGGATTAAGAAGCCTTTTCAGCTTTATTTAATCTTTTTATTATCAGATAGCGACATTGTAATTAAATCATAAGAGCTAAGTAGCCCGGAACATGAAACCCGACATTCGTTATCTGACCAAGAACAACGAATGTTGGGTTACATTTTCTAGGCTACTTAGCTCTTATGACTTGGTTATATGTTACCTGTGGATGAGGTTACCTGTGGATGAGGTTTGCAGCACCACAAAACCGGTTCTGAGCTAACGATAAAAAGATTATCTCCGGCGGAAGCGGCTTCTTAATCTTCACGATTGCCCTGCCTACAAGGTTTCCTGTTTGAAACTTGTTCAGAACTTCCTGCTGATGAGGGTAACGATATGGAAATACGTATGTTACACCGTTGGAAACACGCAGGATCTTAGACGTCTTTCAAAGACGATGAAATCGCAGTCCAGATTTAGGCTTTCAATAATGAAGAGACGGCCATTGGCCTTCTCAGTATTTTTAACTTTGTCCACCTGATTTTTACTTACTAGGACAAGTCAATAGTACGAGGCACGCCACTTTAATTAACAAGCGCAACACAATGCAACACTGTATTCAGCTCTTCGGTAGCATACAGATATCATCGATGAAAGACTGTAACCTTCTCAATGTATTTCCGACAATGTGGCTGTGATAGGCATGGTGCGTTCATTATTAACTTCTCCAACACTAATCTTTATTGCGAACTTGGCGATATTACGTTAAAAACCAATGGCGAGCTGACAGTGATCCAATGATATACCCGACTTCTTGGTAAATGTCACATTTTAATAGAAACAGCTACGAAGTATTTTATAGTCTGGGCTTCCGCACTTGTTGAAGGGCATGATAAGAAAAATTCCGCGAACACCTGGTAACATAATAGTTTTATTGTACAGTTTCGCGGCCTGAAGCCCCATCATCAGGTGCAAGAACGTTAAAAGTTCGTAGGTGTATCCATCGCTTCTAGTCCAGACATATTATTCAGCAACGTACAACATTTTCATCATCTATGGAGACCAACACCACTGCATTTCTTCTAAGAGTACTTACTTAACGGTGGCACGACTGAATAAAACCTTTTCGGTTTCGAAGACAAATCAAATCTACCCTACTGAAGCCCGATTTACTTGAACGAACAGCAAGGATATACTTTCCTAGACTAAGACAAAAACCCATACCCGATATTAAGACACTTGATTTACAGGCTACGACTTCGGATTCTTCTACTTACTAAGATCTCTGTACAGTTCATTATAAGTCTGAAAATATTGTTTGCGTATATTCACGTGAATTTCCGAAGTTATTTGGTAGTAGCTTGCTTTATTGTAAAGCAGTATTGTTACTGCAGTTTTGCCACATTCGTACGTGTGGTGTTTACCGTTTCTTCTCTCCTGGCATTCCTTCATTCAGATCACCAAAGAAGTTCTCGTGTCGTCTCTGTGCACTCCATTTCTTCTCCGATGACGCACTCGAAGCCCCCCTGGCACTCACGAAATGGTTTCTTATCTCCCACAATTCCGCTGTTCGGCCTCTCCGCTACCTCTCCTCTCAGAGCCCGAAAGAATTTACATTCTATGAATCCTTAAGGCCATCTCTGCTCGATGAACGAATTTCTCCCTTTTGCAAGTTCAACAAAATTTCTCGCTATCATACTTTCTGCCTAAATCAACTTTTTTTTATCCATATGCCTACCTAGCTGACTAAGTGGTTTTTAGAAGAAAGAATCATAAAATTCTCAAACGAATATGTGAAATATCAAAGAAGTTCTTAGATCCTCTCCAAAAACAACATTTTGCAGTGTTGCCAGTCATTTTGGAATTGTTTTCAGTATACCAAACATCACTAAAATTTGACTCCTGATTGTTGTCTTTTTTTCCTTTTATCATGACTTTCAATACTCGTGGGAAGTCACCTTTCTGGACATGACTCTGTCCGAGATAATATTTCAAAGACGTCATAAAATAAATTTGTCATCTGAAAGTTCACTACTTTGTGATAAATCTTCGAACGTTAATTCTTCATGCAAACCTCCAGTGTTAGCCAAATCTACAGACACGTACAAAGCGTTCACTAGTTAATGATAGATGTTAAATTTAGATTTTTCTCATTACTAGAAACCTCCCAGTGTTTCTGTTATTTGATGTATTACCGCTATACTAGCACTGCAAGCTAATTTTCCTTTTCCTCTGTATATTCTTAATCTTACGTTCAAACAACAAAGCATTAGGAAGGTATTCGATCTTATCAAATACAAAATGCAATAATTTATCTTTTATTATTTAGTCAAACAAACCCAGTTCCAAAAAATTTCGTGACTGTCGTCTCATCTTCATAGTTCCTTTTCTTCTTCCTCTTTGCGTTGTCGCTTCATTATGAAGCAGTTTATGCATGCACAAAATTAACTTGCTATTGCTATGAATCTAAAAGTATTTTTTGGTGCTGGACATACTTACCTGTAAATTGATTTGTACTCCTGTAGAGACAAGATTTACGTTAAACATTCTGTAAATACATGGTTTTATGTCATCACACACCGCGAAAATTATCCATATGGATTGTGTACTTCTCAATAATTAAAAGTACGGGTCAGTAAGTGGTGCATAAATATTCTTTTAAATCGAACAGGTTTGCCATATGTTCATTCGTGAAGTGTCATATGCGAAAATGGTATACCTTTTTTCTCACGAACACTCTATGACGCTGAACCTTGGTTTCCGATCATTGAATGAAAAGTGGACAATATGTAGTTCCATTATCCACTCTCGCAGATAACTAGCGAAGAATGGAACATTTCGCAAAAATTATTTTCGAAATATGCAACCTTATGAACCTAGACAATACTGTTTCAACATCATTTCATGTAAAAGTCGCGTAACACGATCTAAACCTCACTGTGTTGGAAGCCGGCGGCCTCACACATAGCAGACGATGAAAATTTAGAAACACTTAGGTACAACGATTAGCAGAGGAGGAAAAGAGAAGTAAACACTGTTTAACGTAACGTATTTGGAGAAGAAACGATATTTCTTCCAAAGTCAAAAATTGGGCCAACAGCACCAGAAAATTTATAGACGGCACACCATTCTATAAGACCACTGCTTTACATTTTAAAACCCATTCGAAACGCAAATTGCGCGGTAACTGAGAGAGAGCAATACAATAGTGAGAACTCGGAGCCAATAAATCACATCTGTCAAGTTGTAACCACAATCATGTTCAAACTGGAAAGCTGGCTCCACAGTTTAGTACAACACAAAGCACGAAAAGTACTTTTATTATGGACATCAACGTACAGACAGAACAAAACTACATCCTGAACATTCTGGTTGGAGAGTGCTGCTGTTTCAACAAACATCGAATATTACAGAAAAAAAGCGCAACACGCTGCAGCAACATTCCGGCAATGATAAATACTGAACACATGTTTGCAGTTATCAGATTTGGAGTAGTGGCCCGCAGCACGTCAGACACCCATTCTAAGCACTAATCCACATTGCATGCAGCACAGCTCTTGGCATTGCTCCCTGCCTTGAAGCTACAGAGCCTGATGCTTCATGAATTCCCGCTGGAGGCGATTACACCACCCTAGTTCCATATTCAGTCAGTGGTCCTCTGAACGACACCGCTGGACTGTCATCGCGTTCGAGATGTGAAACCACAAACTGAATGCAACGATCGTTCAGCGCTGTTATACAGACCATCAAATAAGATCGGCACCAAAGATGGCTCCTCTCGTCGAAGCCTCGCCATCACCGACCGGGCGCCCAGTTTCCCTGAACGATATGCCGCCATTCTCGATCTGTGCGTTAGAACTACATACGGAGGGTATAGACGACGTCGCCGCCCTTTTGTCTTCCTGAGAGCGAGTCGTAATCATCTAGTTCATGTGTGACGTCCGATAAACCATGAAGGATATGGTCCATAGTAGTGTTTTAGTAACTTTTCCGAGTCCCATTTCCCGCACAGACGGAAAAATCCATACCGTGTCTCCTGCTCTGTGTTTCACTGGCTGGTTCTTAGCTTTATAACGCTTTCCGAGTTTCTCCTTGGCGCTTAAGGTCCATGAGCGAGCTAGTTGTCTTGCTTCTTTGGTCCTAGTGTTTAGGTGTTTCATACAGTCAACCTGAGTACCGCCCGACTTTAAACGGGAATAATGTATTCTCAGTCTCTGTTGATTCATTGTAGACCTGGGACAGCTGCTAGTCAAGTATTTAACAATGAAATTTGCCAACAGCCGGGCAGTTTAGATCTTATTTTCTACCAGTTACGACATTCGATTATGCCCTTTTCAGGGCCCATATGAAACTCTCAAAAATAAACGATAATGGCATACTGATCCATATGTCGCGAATTTTAAACTGTATCCCAAGTGCTTCCTTCGAAGACCTGATTGTAATCAGGGACAATGACAGAGAGAAGCCAAGAGATAATTACAATGCGATGGACTAAATGAGTGAGTGAGAAAGGGCTAATGGGAGTGGGTATGAGCGAGTTACAGCGAAGAACTAGTGAGTGTGAGTGAGTTCATTTAGGGGAGCTTGTAGGAATGTAACGTGAGTTAAATGTTAAAAAAAGCTCTAATGTGTTCGCAAGCCACAATTTTCGGAAATTTTTAAAGGTCCTGAGGAAGGAAGAATACGCAGCTGGTACCCCACTTTTTAGTTCAAAAATGTTCAAATGTGTGTGAAATCTTATGGGACTTAACTGCTAAGGTCATCAGTCCCTAAGCCTACACACTACTTAAGCTAAATTATCCCAAGGACAAACACACACACCCATGCCCGAGGGAGGACTCGAACCTCCGCCGGGACCAACCGCACAGTCCATGACTGCAGCGCCCCAGACCGCTGGGCTAATCCCGCGCGGCCACTTTTTAGTCAGAGTCTTTTAAATAAACAGGAACAAATTCGTATTTTTGTGCTCCGACTGGAGTATTTTTCCGCTGGTAAATATGTGACTAGTTTATGATAAAACGACAAATTCGAAGGGCTGTCTTATCGAATTGATAGTTATTGTTCCAAAATATGTATTCGTCAGCTGGACTTATTTTCCATTTGCGACCTTCAGCTCGACCACTTTAGTATAACGGAATATAGTTTCCTTTAACTGGCGACGATCATTAATCGCCAATACAGAAGAAGCCCCTGAGTCAGATTGGCCGTCGATGATGGTGTTGATGACTTTTCCTGATATATGGAAGATTTTCATTTGCGGTGGCCTCGCCGGCCGAAGTGGCCGTGCGGTTCCAGGCGCTGCAGTCTGGAACCGCGAGACCGTTACGGTCCTAGGTTCGAATCCTGCCTCGGGCATGGATGTGTGTGATGTCCTTAGGTTAGTCAGGTTTAAGTAGTTCTAAGTTCTAGGGGACTAATGACCTCAGAAGTTGAGTTCCATAGTGCTCAGAGCCACTTGAACCATTTGAACGGTGGCCTCACTTCTATAGACGGTCCTCTCGCTTAATTTTCCTACACTACTGGCCATTAAAATTGCAACACCACGAAGATGATATGCTACAGACGCGAAATTTAACCGACAGGAAGAAGATGCTGTGATATGCAAACGATTAGCTTCTCAGAGCATTCACACAAGGTTGGCGCCGGTGGCGACACCTACAACGTGCTGACATGAGAAAAGGTTCCAACCGATTGCTCATACACAAACAGCAGTTGACCGGCGTTGCCTGGTGAAACATTGTTGTGATGACTCGTGTAAAGAGGAGAAGTGCGTACCATCACGTTTCCGACTTTGATAAAGGTCGGACTGTAGCCCATCGCGATTGCGGTTTATCGTATCCCGACATTGCTGCTATCGTTGGTCGAGATCCAATGACTGTTGGCAGAATATGAAATCGGTGGGTTCAGGAGGGTAATACGGAACGCCATTCTGGACCCCAACGGCCTCGTATCACTAGCAGTCGACATGACAGGCATCTTATCCGCATGGCTGTAAGGGATCGTGCATCCACGTCCAGATCCCTGAGTCAACAGATGGGGACGTTTGCAAGGCAACGACCATCTGCACGAACAGTTCGACGACGTTTGCATCAGCATGGACTATCAGTTCGGACACCATGGCTGCGGTTACCCTTGACGCTGCATTACAGACAGGAGCGCCTGGGATGGTGTACTCAACGACGAACCTGGGTGCACGAATTGCAAAACTTCATTTTTTCGGACGAATCCAGGTTCCGTTTACAGTATCATGAAGGTCGCATCCGTGTTTGGCGACATCGTGGTGAACGCACATTGTAAGCATGTATTCGTCATCGCCATACTGGCGAGTCAACCGGCGTGATAGTATGGGGTGCCACTGGTTAAACATCTCGGTCACCTCTTGTTCGCACTGACGGCAATTTGAACAGTCGACGCTACATTTCAGATGTGTTACGACCCGTGGCTCTACCCTTCATTCGATCCCTGCGAAACCCTACATTTCAGCAAGATAATGCACGACCGCATGTTGCAGGTCCTGTACGGGCCTTTCTGGATACAGAAAATGTTCGACTGCTGCCCTAGCCTGCACATTCTGCAGATCTCTCACTAATTGAAAACCTCTGGTCAATGGTGGCCGAGCAACTGGCTCGTCTCAATACGGCAATCACTACTCTCGAATAACTGTGGTATCGTGTTGAAGCTTCATGGGCATCTGTACCTGTACACGCCATCCAAGCTCTGACTCAATGCCAAGGCGTATCAAGGCCGTTATCACGGCCAGAGGTGGTTGTTCGGGGTACTGCTTTCTAAGGATGTATGCACCCAAATTGCTTGAAAATGTAATCACATGTCAGTTCTAGTATAATATATTTGTCCAATGAATACCCGTTTGTCATCTGCATTTCTTCTTGGTGTAGCAATTTTAATGGCCAGTAGTCAATTTAGTGGCTAGGCCAGCGGCTGGTGCTTCCGTACAGTGGCGGATAACTGCCGCGACGTGCCGGCGAGCGACCGTGTCGAGGGCATGGCGATGGCCTTCGGCCTGTAAGTCGTCTATGCTCCTCTGCAGCTGACTGGCGGAAACAGGGCTGGTATGATCCTTGGTGTCTGGTGAAGCAGTAGGCGTCAAAATCGCGTTAGCCGTAGTCTGCAACGTGTCGCGGGGGTCCTCGGTGGAAACATAGCATGTTGTCCTTCCTCTTCCAAACCTGTGCGGCGTTTTACTTTGTAGCGGAGGTAGTTGTATCTGTGTTGAACGGATACTGATTATCTGTTCATCGCTGCGTCATGAAAAGGGTTTGCCGAGTCCACTGTACGTGGCGCTTTCAGTTGGTGGAGGAGAGTGGTGCTAAAAATCGGTAAATTTCTTCTTCAATATTCTCTTACCATATGAAGTATGCGGTTGATCTTCACGCTGCTGTTTCTCGTATATTTGGCCCGACTTTTCTGGCTGTTCTAAAGTGCTGTATTTCTTCTCTTACTACCCAGCACTTGATAGAGGCGAGCTCATGGTGGTCTATGGTTCAAATGGCTCTGAGCACTATGGGACTCAACATCTTAGGTCATACGTCCCCTAGAACTTAGAACTACTTAAACCTAACTAACCTAAAGACATCACACACATCCATGCCCGAGGTAGGATTCGAAACTGCGACCGTAGCAGTCGCACGGTTCCGGACTGCGCGCCTAGAACCGCGAGACCACCGCGGCCGGCATGGTGGTCTGCCACAGCTGCTATGGTTATTAATCTCGGTCATACCTGTTTCATATGACCGTTCTTCTGTTTCGTTTCCTCTGTGTGTTGGCACCACTTGATAACCTGTTCGGTTGTTGTGACGTCTATGTCATATTCGGATTCACAATGTGGCATAGAGCCATAACATTCTGTATTTAAGATAACGACGTATCTCCAGGACTCTGGGCCCCGTCCTTCAATTGATCCTACGTGAACTTGCCACTGTCACCAAGTGCTTTATTCAGTTTCCCTTGGAATTTCTCCCATCTATTCAGATTCTATTCGTTATTCTTGAACCACTACTGGGCCATGTTGTCCAAGCAGAATTACACATTTGCTGAAAACATCATGTCATCCCACCTGTTGTAACTGGTGACTCTGTCGAATCTAGAGAGACACTTCATTGGCTACTGGCCTATGTCTCCGGAAAACAGTCATGGATGCCTGATGGGCAGCTGCCTTTCTGCTGTTTTGGAATCCATTGCTCTCCTCGATACAAGGACTTTGGAAACCTCGAGAACCATCTAGAAACGATAATTACTAAATATTTGCAGGTGATCGAACACTATTTGGTGGCTCACAGCACAACAACTAGGGACAGCGACGCTAACTGCTACTGCATATTGCACGCAGTACAGTTTGCAATAATACCGTAGAATCAACAAAGAAACCATTCTGCGAGTATTGATGTCCTTTGGTATGACAGTCGCATGAGAAGAAGATAAAAGTGGAAAACCGCTTTAAACCGATCACGTATCGAGGCCGGTGCGGTTCTATAACCTAAGAAATTTTATCCTACTTGACAACTTCGAAGCCTAAATGGGTGAAGAAAAATTAGCAACAGGCATTTAAGTAATAATGTGAGAGGAAATCGTAACCGATTAGTGCAGTAACCACCTCATAACCGGAAAAGTAGAAAACTTAATTAGTTTGTGTCTGTGTATAAATTAAAACTAAAAATGTGTTAGGCAGTACTAGTATTCAATAGTTAGAAAAAAGAAAGTTTCTTGATACCTAAATTTCCCGATGTTGAAGTCAACATCAGTATTAAGTAAGCAGCCCCCCATAATCCTAAAGATATACACTCCTGGAAATGGAAAAAAGAACACATTGACACCGGTGTGTCAGACCCACCATACTTGCTCCGGACACTGCGAGAGGGCTGTACAAGCAATGATCACACGCTCGGCACAGCGGACACACCAGGAACCGCGGTGTTGGCCGTCGAATGGCGCTAGCTGCGCAGCATTTGTGCACCGCCGCCGTCAGTGTCAGCCAGTTTCCCGTGGCATACGGAGCTCCATCGCAGTCTTTAACACTGGTAGCATGCCGCGACAGCGTGGATGTGAACCGTATGTGCAGTTGACGGACTTTGAGCGAGGGCGTATAGTGGGCATGCGGGAGGCCGGGTGGACGTACCGCCGAATTGCTCAACACGTGGGGCGTGAGGTCTCCACAGTACATCGATGTTGTCGCCAGTGGTCGGCGGAAGGTGCACGTGCCCGTCGACCTGGGACCGGACCGCAGCGACGCACGGATGCACGCCAAGACCGTAGGATCCTACGCAGTGCCGTAGGGGACCGCACCGCCACTTCCCAGCAAATTAGGGACACTGTTGCTCCTGGGGTATCGGCGAGGACCATTCGCAACCGTCTCCATGAAGCTGGGCTACGGTCCCGCACACCGTTAGGCCGTCTTCCGCTCACGCCCCAACATCGTGCAGCCCGCCTCCAGTGGTGTCGCGACAGGCGTGAATGGAGGGACGAATGGAGACGTGTCGTCTTCAGCGATGAGAGTCGCTTCTGCCTTGGTGCCAATGATGGTCGTATGCGTGTTTGGCGCCGTGCAGGTGAGCGCCACAATCAGGACTGCATACGACCGAGGCACACAGGGCCAACACCCGGCATCATGGAGTGGGGAGCGATCTCCTACACTGGCCGTACACCACTGGTGATCGTCGAGGGGACACTGAATAGTGCACGGTACATCCAAACCGTCATCAAACCCATCGTTCTACCATTCCTAGACCGGCAAGGGAACTTGCTGTTCCAACGGGACAATGCACGTCCGCATGTATCCCGTGCCACCCAACGTGCTCTAGAAGGTGTAAGTCAACTACCCTGGCCAGCAAGATCTCCGGATCTGTCCCCCATTGAGCATGTTTGGGACTGGATGAAGCGTCGTCTCACGCGGTCTGCACGTCCAGCACGAACGCTGGTCCAACTGAGGCGCCAGGTGGAAATGGCATGGCAAGCCGTTCCACAGGACTACATCCAGCATCTCTACGATCGTCTCCATGGGAGAATAGCAGCCTGCATTGCTGCGAAAGGTGGATATACACTGTACTAGTGCCGACATTGTGCATGCTCTGTTGCCTGTGTCTATGTGCCTGTGGTTCTGTCAGTGTGATCATGTGATGCATCTGACCCCAGGAATGTGTCAATAAAGTTTCCCCTTCCTGGGACAATGAATTCACGGAGTTCTTATTTCAATTTCCAGGAGTGTATTAACAGGTGAATCACGCAAACTCTTGCTCACTGGAAGGGAAATCGGCACCAAGACAACTTCATTTAAGTCATGACTTTTTCTGTCGATTTGATGCTGTGGTGTTGGTAAGTTCCTATGGGACCAAACTGCTGAGGGCTGAGGTCATCGTCCCTAGGTTTACACACTACTTCATTTAACCTAAACTATATCACGCTAAGGACAACACACACCCATTCCCGAGGGAGGAGGGAGGACTCGAACCTCCGGGACGGGGGGGGGGGGAGGCGGGGGGGGGGGGGGGGCGGGCAAGGCGCCTCAGATGGTGTCTTCTATCTGTTTGGTAGTAATTATCTCCATACACTTGCTACAACCATAACTTGATTCATTCATTCAAGACTCTGCTTGTTCACACACTATCCCATTTCACTGCGCTTGCTACCTAGGTCTCGATGAGGTAGCAGATACCCTAATAACCCATCTTCCTCCCTGGTAAAACTAATACGTACACGTTTTTTTCCAATTTATTCTGAAACGTCATCGTTTCATACTATATCTCCATTAACGTTTATCTTCCTATATTAATAATTACTCCACGTGACTCAACGGTCTGGTGCAAGTGTTTCAATTGGATGCCACTTCCGTAACATGCCTGTCCCTATTCTAGCTCTCATCCAACCAGGAGAAGGAGGGCCTACAGTTCAACGGAGAATCCAACCACGTGTAATTCCTAGCGAATCTGTTCACATGGTCGACATATACACTACTTTTTTTCAATTTCACTTCAGTATTTGACACCAGCAACATTCGTTGACGAATGCCTTTTATCCACTTCTTACAATTTGCTCTTGCTTCTGTAGCCGATAAAATCTTTCTTTCTCAGTGGAACAAGTCTTTTACTGTTTTTACAACTACCACATCCAAAATTTTTATGTTTTCATCACTTTCGTCTTAGAACACAAACTATAATCCAAAATTTGCGGCCGGCCGCGGTGGTCTCGCGGTTCTGGGCGCGCAGTCCGGAACCGTGCGACTGCTACGGTCGCAGGTTCGAATCCTGCCTCGGACATGGATGTTTGTGATGTCCTTAGGTTAGTAAGGTTTAAGTAGTTCTAAGTTCTAGGGGACTGATGACCACAGCAGTTGAGTCCCATAGCGCTCAGAGCCATTTGAGCCATTTGACCCAAAATTTGCGCTAAATATTCTACACAAACTAGCTACCAGTTATTCTACCTTTATTATCTGGCTGAATCGTACAATCTGTTCCCCTTGCACTTCCGTTCGCGTCCTTTCATTCCCACGCCATTTTCTCGCCACTCAGTGGCGATAACCTACAACTGTGACATTTGCCTTCGCGAGTCGAACATCTTCTGTGGCTCTTAATACCCCCATTTAGTTTTTATTCATATTATCAATTGCTTATTTTTATCATACTTCATCCCAGTTGGACGTATAATGTCATAATTTTTATTTCAACTTAACAGTACATAATAAGAACTTAACATTAAATCGAGCAGATATGTTTTGAGGACCCAGCGAGAGCGATGTCATGAGGGTCAGAATAGACGTTTGGATTGTATAAAAGCAGTAAAAAAATTGGAATCGCTGGTAGCCTCATGAAAGGAACAATGTCAGTGTTCGGTTAAAAGATTTATGGAAACTGAGGAAAACCTAAATAAATATTGCCGGACGGCAGCATTTGCTGCAAACCGCATTTTCCACGCGCCGTATACTTTAATGAAAGGCTACGAATTCTTGTACTGTGACCGACCAAGGCAGCTCAGACATATTCCAAAGTGTTTGAACTAGATAGCAGTGCAAGAGGCCTCGTGGGTCCTGGCGACAAACGGAGAAGACTACACTCTTGACTACGTGACTGACCAAAGGCCAAAACCGGCAGCAAGACAGAGCTGCAAGACCTAACCAAATATCGCAATAGAAGAGCACTGTGTGCGTGATCAGTGGCTCGGAAAGTTCCAGAAGCAGGCACACAAGACGTATGTACAGGGGCTCATCAGCACCCAACGCAGAGTAGGACACCACAGCCACCAGTAGACATCTTTTCCATTTCACAGGGCACCGGAAGCTAGACTTTTATTTTCGAGTAGCCTCGGTACAAGCCGTTGCTACTGAGATGGGCCATTAATGAGCAGTTGGGTCGAGAGTTAGTGCTCCCAGGAGCCATCTGAAGTTATTCAGTACAGAGGACTTCTAGAGGTTTCTACCCTGATTCCTTAATCATCCTTACCTAGTTTCATATTCTGTATCGCTTACAGCTTGCATGCCAGCAGTAGTTGGACGTCTGCAGGCAGCCCACGGTATCCTACTCAACAAATAGGCTACTGAGGTAAGACTCCTGTTACTGTAGCTACTTGTCCTTCACTCTCTCTCTCTCAAGTCATGACAAGGGCAGGAAGGAAAAGTAGTGCCTGGTGCGGATTGTGTATAATAAAGGTGTACGAGAATAGGTAATATCGGCCCAGCTCTGAGGAAAGGGGTATCAGTCAGACATTGCTGCCACTGCTGACATGGGCAAGAGGCCCAGTGTACTAGAAGCGTCACCACCTGCCGCCGATATTGACGAGAGACCCACTGTACCATGAGTGTAGCCATCCATCGCCGACGTGGACAAGTGGCCCAACCTAGCAGTAGCATCACCACTCACTGCCCACATGGACGAGAGGCACACTGTTCCAGAAGTGTCGCCACACTCCACTGTACCAGAAGCGTCGCCACCGCCGCCGACGTGGACGAGAGGCCTGCCACACCCGAAGCATCCCGGTGGGTCGTCACCACAACCAGCGTGGGCTTGGAACTCACTCTACTAGAGGCTAGACAGTGAGAAAACCAACGCATCAAGCAGCTCATCCACACACAAGGTCAGGGGACAAAATGGAAAACGCTGCTCATTAAGGACAGTCGCCTGCAGCTAGCGCAGTCCATCAGTATCTCAGTTATAGTGAAGCCACGAAACTAGGGCGTAGGAAGTTTACTGGGGACAGGGAGTACTGTTCGGAATTTTTAAAGCGCCTATGAGTTATGTGAGCCAAAGCCAGAAAAAAGTATTTCTTAAGTATATTATAGGACCAATCACAGGGTCTGGCCACAGCAAGTTGCTCACAAGAGATCACACTGAAATTTCATCTGCGCCGGCCGTTGTGGCCGAGCGGTTCTAAGCGCTTCAGTTCGGAACCAAGCTACTGCTACGGTCGCAGGTTCAAATCCTGCATCGGGCATGGATGTGTGTGATGTCCTTAGGTTAGTTAGGTTTAAGTAGTTCTAAGTTCTAGGGGACTGATGACCACAGAAGTTAAGTCCCATAGTGCTCGGAGCCATTTGAACCATTTTTTTTTTTTTTTACACAGGAAAGAACGACTACGCAAAATTAAAACGTGTACATCACGTATGTGAATTTATTAATAGACAGTGGGGTCCATTTGAGTTTCATTAAAGCCATCGCATTAAGGAGAAAAGTTGGGGACTTAAGAAAGACAGTTACATTCTGTAGTATAGCCACTGAAGAGATCTGAACTGAGAGACAGGTTAAGTGGTACTTACACAATGAGAAGGCCATTGAATATGATCATGATTTCTAAACTGTAGGTGACAAGACATATTTACGATTGTATTACTAGGACAGCACTTCCTAGAGAAACATACGGTAGTAATCGATTATGCAGACAGGAGAATGAAGTTGCCAGGCGAACGGACAAAGCTGAAAGAAGCAGTAGAAGCGGCGAGAACATCAAAGCTGCCCAGACCGGCGAACATCACTGTCGATACCGGTTGCGCAAGTTATGCATTCGTAGTCAGACACGGAAGGATAATAAAGGACATAACGCAAACAGACAGAGATAGCGCGAGGCAGGGAAAGCAAACAGCCTGGGGCACAATAACAACGTCAGCAACACGAGCCAAGGGTTAGGTAAGAAGATGCTTACAGCGCCGTTACAATGTCTGCCGCCTCTTATGCCGTCACGAGTCCTCACAGCGCATCATAGAGAGAACGGTGACGAGATAATGCGCTTCCGGACAACGATAACAAACCTTTCCGAGAAATGCCCACCAGCAGCACCTACCAGCACGTAAGCGTAAAGGAGAAATTGTAATTGGTCCCCGGGAAGAACGTTTCGTAAAAGTTCCCGTCAGAGGAACAGTTCGAGTACGAGGAACAGAAATTTTGATCCCCGAGTATGAAGTTCGTATGAACATGTATATCCCTAGCAACCAAACCGAAGTTCGTGGCAAAGTCGCGAATCAGTTTGCTCCAGGAAAATATGCGAAACAAGCAACTGAATAGTGAGGAAAACCAGGCCCTAGAGAGAATTTTTACTGCAAATAGTGACGTATTTCACTTACCTGAGGATGTATTAACACACACCATCTTAGGGGAGCTTCGTATACCTCCACCGGAGACAGAAGCCATACAGGCTGACATAGAGGGAGTGTTAGCAGATGGGCTAATGTCCCATTGTACTAGTTCCTGAATCTTCCCCCTACTAGACGCCAGTGGTCAACAGAAGTTGGTTGGTTGTTTTGGGGGAAGAGACCAAACAGCGAGGTCATCGGTTTCATCGGATTATGGAAGGATGGGGAAGGAAGTCGGACGTGTCCTTTCAAAGGAACCATCCCGGCATTTGCCTGGAGCGATTTAGGGAAATCACGGAAAACTTAAATCAGGATGGCCTGACGTGGGATTGAACCGTCGTCCTCCCAAATGCGAGTCCAGTGTGCTAACCACTGCGCCACCTCGCTCGGTCCTCAACAGAAGTGAAGAGTAGTAGCTGATTATAGAAGGGTCAATGACATTTCCCTTAACATAGTTATATTCACTACCATGAGTCGATGAGATCGTAGACAGCCTGGGTAAAGCAAAGTATTTTTCAACGCTAGTCTTTGCAAAGGGATATTATCAGGTACTAATAGATGAGAAAGATCAGGAATCGACCGCATTCAGTATACTGATGGGACATTACGAATATAACAAGACGGCCATGTGGCTAAAAACTTCACCTTCGACATTTCAACGATTGATGAATATAGTACTGACTGGATTACAATGGAATCGAGTATTTATATTGTAGGGAAGCAGCATACTCACGCCTTATAAAATTCACATCAGTCTTTCCATTGTGTGCCAGCCTAGTCCACTGTAACTAGATCTGACATCATAAATATTGCGCAATACTTTAAAATGAAGTAAATAACCTGAAACGTTTCTAGCATGTCAGGAGTAATACAGAATCAATATGTGTTAGATATCAGTTCAATAACTTTAACCATTTTCGAAATTTGGATGTTTTCTGTAAAAATCATTGGCGCAAGATAGATTAAGTAGCCCAATAAATAAAGCTAGGATGTTTAAATTTAATTAGAATGGAGATCCGCTATAATCATAAAAATGTGAGAAGTTTCAACAGAATAACTATAAAACTATATCTATAACGTATCTCCAAAGAGCAAGTTCAGAGCTTGTCCACTGCGTGTAGTGTAATTAAATTAATTCTCTCGCCCAAAATATTTGACTTAGCCACGTCAGACTTTTATTATGATTACTTACTTGTGCGCTGATTGCACAGTTAAATTGAAAGCTTCATCGGCCATCGGCAAAGGAAGCAATGATTTATTCGATAACTTAAAGTGGTGCATTACTAGCCCAGCGGCTAGTCGGGAGAGCAAATTTGATCAGGCGTTGCCTTAGCCAACCTCACCGCGGCTTTATATGTAACAACACTGCGCGAGAAGAAAGAAGGCCCCAGTTCTCTCCACATGCTGATTAGCGCACCACCTGTGCCGAGAGTCGCGTCGCGTCGGTATCGTTGATATAAACAGCCTTGGATGCAGTAATAAGTTACTCGGGATACGCGTAACCATGAAATCGTTTTCGAGTGAAGTGTTAATTTTGGGATGACGTTAATGATCTATCTTTAGTTTGCGTATGTCGTATTTTCACGTGCCGCCGCAGGACAGACATTCTACCATTGTTAGCGTGTCGTTTGATGAAGATTACCATCAAATTATGGCGAGCATTCACTTAAACATTTAATTTGAACAGTTATAGTTGCATCAGCGCATTAGACTCTGAACTGCTCTGGTAGTTGGATTGTGTGGATTCTTTTTGGTCTGTGACTTTCAGAATATAGTGAACATTTTAGAGAGAATGGTTTTTGATTATGAATCCCAGACAATCTCCTAATTCCTCAGAGCTATAAGCTGTAGCTATAAATGTATTCCTCAGATGAAGTGGGCACTAGGAATTCTAATTACAGGCTTCACATTTTGCTAATCACTTTCTGGTTGCCAATATTGTAGTTAGAGAGTCAGTGTTAAGAACGGCAAACAACAGCATTAAATAAATAACAGTAACACAAACAAATATTCCACCCGCCGCCCCACATATGGTGCCAATCGGCCAGGAAACAAACTGAGTAAAAGTTAAAGTGGTTTTTAAATATTCAGATTCGGAAGTGAAATGCGACATGCAACTGAGCAATGGAACAGTGATAGACAGAGTTACGTGTGCATGTGGACGACGCAATTGGATTAACAACGCATCTGGATTGACGGAGCTGGCGCTGAGTCTAGCTGCACTGCTGGCAGCGCGAGACGCCAGTTTCGCCTCACCACAGTCGTCCGCCGGAGCAACCGGAGCCGCGCCTGCAGTTGCGGGCCACGCAAACAAACAGCAGCCATCGAAGTGCCGGCTTCACTTCAACGCGCCGCGTCGCATCAGTAATCCTGGTACGCCGCGCCAGCAACGCTATACATCATGCAGAAGGAGCTAAGTTTAGTGAAAAGCTGTTGAAACTTTTACTAACCTGCACTAAAAGACTGTCGGCAATGGAACCATAAAAAGAAGCAGAAGTTAAAGCTAAATCAGCACCTATGTCTGTTGAAGGAACTGTAAATCCAGACAACGGTTCAAGTGTAAATATGCATGAAAGTAGTAATGTTAAATTGAAATATGAAGTATTGTCTCCTGACAGTAGTGTGAAAAGGGGCAATGATTCAATAATAGCGACCCCTGTAGTAAAGCAGAAATCAGAAATTGTTAATTTATTGGATGATAGTTTATCTGATTAGTTGAATACGAAACAGTCATCAGAGGTGGTAGAGTTTAAAAAGGATAAGTTAAATATGGTTGATCAATCAGATGTTTCATTTCGTTTTGATGATTCTGGTATTGGAGCTAGTTTTTCGTCACCTAGTGAGCAACCCAAAGATACTGGGGCTATTGATTTAAATGTTATATTACAAGCAATAGCTACCAGTAATGCTAGAATGTCAGCTGAGTTAACATCTGATATAATTGAGGTAAATAACAGGATTGTAGCCAGCCAAACCAATTTTAATAAACGGTTTGAGGCAATGGACAATATATTAGAATCCAATAAAGCTGGATTAGAAACTTCCTTCAAGACTGGCTGCAATAAGTTGAAAGAGGATCTGGACAGTTTAAATTATAAAATTGATTGCAATCATGAGGATATTAAGAAAAAGGTTTCTCAACAGTTATCTGAGATGTATAAAACAGTAAAATCCGAAGTCGCTGAGGTTCGCAAAGACTTCCAAATGGAAGATGCGAAGCTGGAGCACAAGCTAACAGTAAAGATCGAGGCGGAATCTGAACTGTGCTGAGATAGGTTTAAAGATGTTAATATAAAAGTAAACATATGTCAAGCAGAAGTAGACGCAATCAAAACTGATACTACTCATATTGTGCAAAGAGTAGATTATGTTTAAATAGTAGAAAATATTAGTACTAACATTGCTAACATTGAGAGTAAAGTAGCTTCAGTAATATCTGGTTAATGGTAGTATGCAACAAGTTGTAGCTGCAAACTCCGCTTTTATCGGGTGTCGGCAGTTCTTGCGGTTCGATCCAGATTAAAATATCCACCCGCTAGGTTTCTGGAACGATTTTGAAGATGTGATTCCACCAACTTCGTCTGAACGAGAGAAAATCTCATTTATTAGAAGCCGTTTAGCGGGTGACGTCATGCGTTGGTCAGCTGATGTTATGATGAAGTGTTAAACATTAGCGGAATTTAAAACAGCTTTCATTAATAAGTATTGGTCTAGCAATAAGCAAAATGAAGTGTTGAGAGAATTTTGGAGTGGAAAACGCTTCAATGCAGGCAAGGAATCTATTAAAGAGTTTGCCGGGTCATGGATCTCACGTTTGTCACATTTGGCTGAAAAGCTAAACCCCGAAATGATAATACTAGGTCTTGAAGCCAAACTGCCATGGTATTGGCAAACTAGAATTATATCTGCCCCTAGAGACAATCTTGATCGTTTCATTGAGTATTTGGAACGTGTAGAGCGTGTTGCTGCCAATGAGGAGCAAGCACGTAATAACAGAAATGGTAATAACACTAGTAGTAATTTTAAGAACGAGCAGAATGGCAATGTAAACATCAGAACAGCAGGTGTTCGCCATCCTAAGAAAGGTAGGAATTGGAGAAATAATTACTAGAACCAACAATGGCATCCAAATGATAGTAATTTTGTTCCTAACAAAGATGTGCAAGTAAACAACAGTGTTGAAAGCAATGCTGTGGCCTTAACTATAATGCAAATAAAGGTAACAGTAGTAGGCAGAGGCTGGAAAACTAGTTCCCGCCTATGAGGATACTGGCGCTCACCAGGCGGTTGCTTTTCCTAAGCCAGTAATTACAGTAATTAGTATGACAGATCAGAATTCTCAAACTGAGGATTCGGATGATGCGTCGGTAGCATCCAATGATACTGCAGAAATATTAAACCACTCACAGTATTTGATAGATACCGTGTTAGAGACGCTTTCTAGGTGCGAAGAGAAAGAGAAGGCGCAGCAGTGTAGCGGTAGGGAAGAGCTACAAAATGCTGAATTGTCAGGTGAAGAAGCAGAAGAAATTCATGCTTATAATTACGATGAGGGTTATGTGCTCTTATCTAAAGTGCCTGTGCAGGATGTTGATACTTTACTAATAGATTTAGGACAGGAGGTAAGTGAGAATGTAGAGGATAGCCTGTTGGGGGTCGATGAACCCAGTAGCTGTGACCAGTTGTCACTGGAGAAGGAACCGGACGATAATAGTGGAAGTGGTTTAGCTGTAACTAGTGTTATACCCGGTCTGGAGGCGAAGAATCGCTCAGACTACAGTAATTTGGGTCATGTTCAGCAAACTAAATGTAATGAAGTCGTGCGGTGTTTCGATTTGAAATTAATAGACCGAATGGAAAAGGCAGCTGAAAATGTAGTTCAGGAAACCCCTACACACTTTGACCTAAATGTAATGGAGACAGATGTCGATCACTTTAGTTGGAGGCAAATCCGAAAGGAACTATTGGATGAGTTTGAGGAACCACCTGTACAACCTAGAATAAGCCACCCTATAATAATAGTGAATATGTTGGGTATCAATGTACGTTGTCTCTTAGACAGTGGAAGTGAGGTGAGTGCGATATCTCAGTCCTTCTTTGATGCATTACCTGGTAAAGACAAGCTTACAGTAATGAATCAGGACTAAGAATAATTGGTGCTACTGGCAAGGTGTCAAAAACGGTAAAGCAAAAAGCTTTACTGCCCTTTGCCATTAATGGTAATTTAATTGATCGTCCATGCTTAATTGTAAATAATCTCAGTATTGAGGTTTTAATTGGCATAGATGTCTTGTCAAGATATCAGAGTGTTGTTGACTTTGAAAGAAGCCAGTTAAAAATGGTCTTGCCAATAACCGGAGTAATTATGGTACCTTTCATTGATAAACATGTAGTAACTAATGATGAAACTTGGGAGCTGCCTATATGAATTCTGTAGGATGGAGGTTGTTCTGTAACCTCTACACAGTGTGGCAGCTGTGCAGTCCCAGCTGTGTGAGATCTTCTTTCACATTTCAGATCTCACTCTCTCTTCAGCTTTCCTATCCACCTAAAATTTTGACCCCTTCTTTCCAATACGAAAATTTTCTGAAACCAATGAATTCTGTAGGGAGGAGGTTGTTCTGTAACCTCTACACAGTGTGGCAGCTGTGCAGTCCCAGCTGTGCGAGATCTTCTTTCCTTTTCAGGTCTCACTCATTCTTCATCTTTCCTATCCACCAAGTTTCGACTCCTTCTTTGCAATACAAAAATTTTCCGTCATAGCTATCGGCCGTGAGTTCTGTAACCATTCTATCCACCGATTAGTGAAGAAAATACCTAATGTGACAAACCTAACAGTGACATAAACAACAGAGAAGTATGATGTAATTAAGATCCAAAGGTATTTTAGTAACAAGTATGTATAGAACCCTAGTAATATTATAACTACGAAGTTGTTGTTTTGTTGGAAATGGTCCACCAACAGTAATTTAAAAAGATATACAAATTCGTGTACAAGCAGGATCTGAAAAGGCAGTGAAACCTATTGTACGCTGTAGAGCTAACTAATTAATAGTAAAAGAGATTGCTTAGTGTTATGAAAAATATGCAGATAAGTTGTAAGAATGAACTCACATTGTGTAGCAAGGAATGGCAGTGTAATAGAATTGAGTAGTGCTTGTGGTTGAGACGTGAAGGACACGTCCCTGAAGTATTTATAAGGTTGGAGGTGGCCTTTATTTTGGTGTTGAGTGTGCGGTGACACACCTACATGTATTGAGGTTATGAGTTGGAGGCGTGAATGCAGCCATAGGTACCCTTACGTTAGATGAGACAGAGCAGCTCATGGTGTCCTATAGGTTTAAGGAATTTAGCATTACGCTCAGCCATAATTATTTAATGCACTTTAGTGATAGGTCGAGAGAGACTACCTGTGGTTTCAGCATCCAATCAAGTGGAAATGGATTGCGAAGTGAGCAGACTGATCAGCTGCAATACACTATAGATATGAAATAAATGTGCTGCCCTATGCGTTAAATGTTAATAGAGTGAGTGTTAAATAAGTACATACACTAGCAACATAATTGAGTAACATAATGGCAGATGTGAAACATTATTTATAGCTCAGCATAAATACACTTTGATGAAGTAAGTACATAATTGCAGATGTGGAACTGACACAGCAGCAGAGGACCAATAAGTGGATTTAGTAGTCAACTAAACGTAGTGTGTTTTGAACACTCAGAACTGTACTATTACCACAAGTTACTCACATGTATAAAGAGGCTGAGAAGACAACTGCTAATCAAATATACTCATACTATCTCTAAGAATAAGGTAATCAAAGATGAGTCAGTTAAGTAAATAAAATACAGATTTGTCTGGAATGTACCGAGCATGGGTTCAGTGTTCCGGCCCAGAAATAATAAATTGAGATTAAATAGGATTCATGATTGTATGCCTTGAGCATAAATTTTCTCTAGTACATGACTAACGGCGTTTTGAGCCATTTGTTTACCGATTTTATGTCAGTTAAGTAACTGCGAGAGTAAAATTGAAGAAATTCTGTTAACTTTGTTCCAGTAACATATTGAAAGATAAAATGCATATATCCCCATTTCATTGTGACCCACCCTTAGATATTAAGTGAACAGAGTCTGAGGCACTCTTTTTGATTGTTCTACAGGACAAAGCAGATAATGGCAGCCTGGTAGCTGCGTGAAAGCGTGGAGTGGCTTGGACACAGCTCACAGTGACCCCTCCCCTTTCCCCATGTAATTTAGAGTGAACGTGAAGGATGCACACCATAGCAACTTCCCCTCCTCTACCCTTGTGAATGGAAGTGTAGAACGCCAGCCAAAGCGGCTACAACCATGTGTGTAAAAAGGAAATTGTCATGATTTGTGAAATTTTCTTTCAGGTTTAGAAAAGACTGCTGAGATATAATTATCTGTTTATGTATCTTGAATAACTGTGTCATTTTCTTTGAATTTTTTTATGCAAAAATATTTACAGACAATTTAATAGATTTAAGATTTTCATAATTTTACATATTTTTATGTGTTTGTCTGTCTAAGGCAATATGTATGCCAAAGTGTTTCATTGATTTTGCTTAAATTTTGAGTGATAATGT